>NW_007739150.1:0-648 GCF_000696425.1 Galeopterus variegatus | reverse complement strand
AAGCAAACAAACAGAGGTGAAAATGTGATAGGGACAATGGAATCTTCTAAGCTCAAATATTTACTATAACAGCCCTTTACAGAAAAGCTTGCCATTTCCTGATACAGACTAAACCTATGGCGGCTTGCTTTCAGAGTTTTCATGGCTATTCCTTCCTCCTATTTCCATCTGGACTTTCTCTCCAGATTTCTGTTGCTTTGGTCCTGCTCAAATTTTACATCTAATTCCGGTAGTTTGTCCCCAGTATGAGTCCTGTCCTGGAGATAAGGCTTTGCAAGTTTGTTTGGAATGTTGATACTGCTGTTCTCAAACTGGGCTGCTAAACTTTTCCAGCATTACCTCATAGTTATTTTAGGATTATCCTGTTTTTAGGCTTGGTGCTTCCCTTTGATTTTTCTTACACAGATGCAGACAAAACACAGGTTGTAAGGCTGTTATTTTTTCACCCATACCCACTTGCATTTTAGGAGTGAGGGCATACCTTATCACATAGTTTTGTAGTAAGTGTCTAAATGCCTTTGGTTTTTTATATAGTCATTCAGTCACTTTTCATATGGGGATCCAGGAAGATCAAAAACTACCATGACACCACTGCCACTTTCTTGTTAGAATCCACCTCACTCATTTTTAGAAGACAATTTACTTAAC
>NW_007739149.1:37617-38894 GCF_000696425.1 Galeopterus variegatus | reverse complement strand
CAAACACATGGAAATTAAACAGCATTCTACTTAATGACATAGGGGTCCAAGAAGAAATCAAACAGGAAATCAAAAAATGCATTGAAACTAATGAAAACAATGATACATCATATCAAACCCTGTGTGATACTGCAAAAACAGTACTAAGGGGGAAATTTATTGCATTAAATACTTACTTCAGAAGAGTGGCAAGATGTCTAGTGAACAACCTAATACTTCACCTTAAAGAACTAGAAAAACAAGAACAATCTAAACCCAAAGTCAGCAGACAGAAAGAAATTATTAAGATCAGGGCAAAACTTAATGAAATTAAAACCAAAAAAATGGTATAAAAGATCAATGAATCAAAAAGTTGTTTTTTGAAAAGATAAATAAAATTNGGCAAGATGTCTAGTGAACAACCTAATACTTCACCTTAAAGAACTAGAAAAACAAGAACAAACTAAACCCAAAGTCAGCAGACAGAAAGAAATTATTAAGATCAGGGCAAAACTTAATGAAATTAAAACCCAAAAAATGGTATAAAAGATCAATGAATCAAAAAGTTGTTTTTTGAAAAGATAAATAAAATTGACAAACTATTAGCATGGCCAACTAAGAAAAGGAGAGAAGCCCCAAATAAAAATTAGAAATGAAAACGGTGATATTACAACTGATAACTTTGAAATATAAGGAATCATTAGAGACTACTATAAAGACCTATATGCCAACAAATTTGAAAATCTGGAGGAAATGAATAAATACCTGGACAGACACAAACTACCAAATCTAAGCCAAGAAGATGCGGAAAAACTGAACAGACCAATAATAATAAAAGAGATTGAAGCTGTTATCAGAATGCTCCCAACAAAGAAAAGCCCAGGACTAAATGGATTCACAGCAGAATTCTACAAAACATTCAAAGAGGATTTGATACCAACACTCTACAAACTATTTCAAAATATTGAAACAGAGACAATTCTCTCAAACTCACTATATGAAGAAAACATCACCCTGATACCAAAACCACGTAAAGATAAAACTAAGAAAGAAAACTACAGGCCAATGTCCTTGATGAATATAGACACAAAAATCCTCAATATAATACTAGCTAACAGAATATAGCAACACATATGCAAAATTATACACCATGATCAAGTGGGATTCATCCAGGGAAGAAAGGGTGATTCAACATATGCAAATCAATAAAAGTGATACACGATATCAATAAGATCAAACACAGGGACCATATGACCATCTCTATAGTTGCTGAAAAAGCATTTTATCAAATTCAACAC
>NW_007739149.1:34764-35768 GCF_000696425.1 Galeopterus variegatus | reverse complement strand
TGGGGAAGAGACTGTCTCTTCAGCAAATGGTGCTGGGATAACTGGATATCCATATGCAGGCGAATGAAAATAGACCCATACCTCTCTCCATATACTAAAATCAACTCAAAATGGATTAAAGCATTAAATATACACCCTTAAACAATAAAACTTATTAAAGAAAACATAGGAGAAACACTTCAGGAAGTAGGATGGGACACAGACTTCATGAATATGACCCCTAAAGCTCCAGCAACCAAAGGAAAAATAAACAAATGGGATTATATCAATCTAAAAAGCTTCTGCACAGCAAAATGAACAATTAACAAAGTTAAAATACAAACAACAGAGGGGGAGAAAATACTTGCAAAATATACATCTGACAAAGGATTAATATCCAGAATATACAAGGANAAGAGCTAAATAGGCATTTCTCAAAGGAAGATATATGAATGGCCAACAGACACATGAAAAAGTTCTCAACATCACTCAACATTCAGGAAATGCAAATCAAAACCACACTGAGATACCATCTCAGTCCAGTTAGGATGGCTATTATCCAAAAGACTGTGAATGATAAATGCTGGCGAGGTTGTGGAGAAAAAGGAACTCTCATATGTTGTTGGTAGGACTGCAAAATGGTGCAGCCTCTAGGAAAATGGTATGGAGATTCCTCAAACAATTGCAGACAGATCTACCATACAACCCAGCTATCCCACTGCTGGGAATATACCCAGAGGAATGGAAATCATCAAGTTGAAGGTTTACCTGTTCCCCAATATTCATTGTAGCACTATTTACAATAGCTAAGAACCAGCCCAAATGTCCATCATCGGATGAGTGGATATGGAATATGTGGTATATCTACATAATGGAATACTACTCTGCTATAAAAAAGAATGAAATACTGCCATTTGCAATGACATGGATGGGCCTAGAGAGAATTACATTAAGTGAAAGTGAATGAAATACTGCCATTTGCAATGACATGGATGGGCCTAGAGAGAATTATATTAAGTGAAAGA
>NW_007739149.1:27586-33764 GCF_000696425.1 Galeopterus variegatus | reverse complement strand
GAATTCAGGCACCAAAGGAGAAATATCACATGTTCTCACTTATTTGTGGGAGCTAAAATTAAATAAATAAATGCACAAATAAACTGAGTGTGGGGGAGGAGGGAAGAAGGCACAACAATTAGAATTCCTTGAAGTTGATACCAGAAGTGAACAGAAAGGACATTGTTGGGAGGGAGGGGAGAGAGAGGGAGGAGGGAGGGAGGTTTCGGTGATGGGCCACAATAATCAACCACGTGGTATATTGACAAAGTAAAATAAAATTTAAAAATAAATGGTAAACTAAAAAAAGTAAAGATAGGACAAAAAAATTAAATAATAAACTAAAATATCAAAAAAAGTAAACTGACAGAAAAACATGTTACAAGAAAACTCAATAAACACTTGTAGTAAAAATATTCTGTAGAGGATTAGAAATCTTGATTCTCATTTGATTTTTAGAATTGGGTTTTTATCACATCTCTCCTCAGATCACTGGTATTCCTGAATAGAACAGGGTTTTTAGGTAATGAATGTATGGGGCAAAAGTCTTCTATTAAGAGATAACAGTCTACAACCGGTGGACAAAAGCCCATCTAATCAACTCTAATCACTGTTTAGGTATGGGATTATATACTTTAATGATTTAGAGCTAACAGGTGGTTGACATACCAATCATGTTAAGAGATTTTAAAGAATTTTTATAGGAAAAAATGTGAAAAAATATTTGCTAAAGGCAAGCTGTCTGTTGGTGGAAACTTTTGAGACAATTTAACTTAGATTTAATCATAAGAATGTTACTTTTGCTTAAATCATTTAAGGAGAGGTTATATTTTAGATAATGCAGTTTGACCAACTTAGCTTTTCTCAAATTGTACTTTGGAATGTCATGTTGTTAATTTTACTGATGTTACTAGTTTCCATTTTTTAAGCTATACTTAGCCATAGATAACTTTTGTCACACTGGCCATGTCTTTGTCCTTTTGGAATGATTGAATCAACTGATTTTTCTTGTGAAACATCCTTGTCTTTACAATAAAAGACAAAATCTGACTTTGAATCAGGGCTGTACCCAGTTTTCTCCTTTTAACAGAGGAGTTGCTGAGATGCAGTCCCTTTGGGCTTCTCATTGCATTCATGCTGCTTTGAGTAATCCTTTTTTGCATCTCTGTTGTGTGGAGAGAAGTGTAACAATCTTCAATAAGCTAAGAATAAAGAGAATATCCACAACCTGTTAAACCTACAGTTAATATAATTTCTAATGGTAACTGACTAAATAATGCTCTGCTAAGATCACTGAAGAGCAAAAATTATCTTCTCTCAACATTTCTATTCAGTATTCTACTTGATATTCTAACCAGAGCAGTAAGACAAAAAAAAAAAAAAAAAAAAAAAAAAAAAAAAAAAAAAAAAAAAAAAAAAAAAAAAAAAAAAAAAAAAAAAAAAAAAAAAAAAAAAAAAAAAAAAAAAAAAAAAAAAAAAAAAAAAAAAAAAAAAAAAAAAAAAAAAAAAAAAAAAAAAAAAAGGAAATAAAATGTATACAGCTTGGAAAAACAGACACATGACTGTCATTGTTTCCAGAAGGCATTATCATTTTCTCTACATTATTTTAATGTAGGATGACATTAAGACTCTTTTTTAAAAAGTTAATAGAACTAATAAATAAATTTAGCAAGCTAGCAGGCTACCAAATCAACATAAAAGGTGACTATTTTTATACAACCACAATAAAATAAGTGAAATTGAAATAAAATACTATTTTCAATTACATCAAAAACATGAAACACTCAGTTATAAATTTAACATTATGTCTACAATCCCTGTACATGAAAACTTTATAATATTTCTGAGGGCATTAAACAAAACCTTAATCAATAGAAAAAGCATACAATGCTCATGAATCAGACAACTCAATAGTGTTCAAATATTACTTATCTACAAGTAGTTCTATATGTTCATTTTAATTCCAATAAAAAGTCCACCAAAATGTTTTTGTAGAAATTAGCATGCTGATTTTAGAATATATGGGAATATGTGAAAATTTATATGTATATCCAAACAATTTTGAAAGTAAAGATCAAATTTAGAGGACTTTCAACACCTGATTTCAAGACTTACTATAAAACTACAGTAATCTAACCAATATCATATTGGCATAAAGATATGCTTATAGATCAAAATTAACAGAGCAGAGAGCTCAGAAATAGGCACAAACATATATTTAATTGATTTTCAAAAAAATAAAATAAAAAGGGCTGGCCCGGTGGCGCACTGCTACAGTGCGCCGCTTGCGAGTGTGGTGGCGCTCCCGCCGAGGGTTCGGATCCCACATACAGACCAGTTCCCGCTCACTGGCTGAGCGAGGTGTGGGCGCAACACCGAGGGTTGCGATCCCGTTGCCGGTCCCGGTCCGGTACGGGCACGACACTGAGGGTTGCGGTCCATTGCCGGACACGAAAAAAAGACCAAAAGGAAAAAATAAATAAATAAATAAATAAAATAAAATAAAATAAAAGATAGTTAAGTAGAATGCAACTTTTTTTCAGCAAATGGTTTTTGAACAGCTGGATATTCATGTGGAAAAATGAACCTCAATTCTTGCTTCATATCATATACAAAATGCATCTTTATAAGTAAAATGGGAGCAATACAATTTAAAGCTTTAAAAATTCTAAAATATAGAAGAAATTGTTTTGGCTATGTTTTCTTGAAATACACAAATCACTCAACATAAAAAGACAAAAACTGAAAATTTAAACTTTTCAAACACATCACTAAGCAAATAAAAAGCCATGCTTAAAACTGGAGAAAATAATTGCAGAACATATATCTGACAAAGGACTCATATCCAGAGTACATCTTTAAAAATTATTACCACTGTAAGGCTTTTGTCTTTGTCTAAAAACATTTCTTTCATTTCAATCCAAGAAAAATCAAGATTTGCATTCAAACAACTTCTTTCATGCACTCAAGCATATATGCACATGCACCTATTAAAAAGTATACCTCAGCAACTCATGTTTATGTGGCATTTCTTCACAAAGTGATTTGAATTCTGACCTTGTAAATAATGGTTACACAATAAGCATAAATAATATTACATCAATTAAACAGTTCCCAAAATACAAATGTCAGTGTACACTTCTGCAATAAAGAACTCCGTTTATTGTGAAACACACAATAAACACATTCAGACATCACCTTTACAATACAAAACACTCGTGTTTGTCTTGCATATTTTTTCAGTTTTAAAGTCCTTACTAGTGTGGTTTTATTTGGCATCTATCTGTCTCTTCTAACTAATGTATTAATTCAGCTATCTATCCCTCTCCATTCTCAAGAATAGGACATGTGTAATGGGGACTGAAATCATTCTGTTTAAAGAATAGGAATATCAATATTACATTGTCATTCATCAATGTCAGTACAACAGCTTTTAAAAAGACTAAACAATGGCCCAACATTGACTTTGATTGACCACAAATAAAGAACATTCTAATTTGTCAAACTTAGTATGCTTTCTCAGTGCATCTCAATCTGTATTACCACAAACCATGTATAATGAGACTTTTAGAAAATAATATCATCTGGACTAGAAAACATCACTATGAGGATACAATTCTTTTTTGGAATGATCTAAAACAGGGAATGAAGTGAACTGAGGAAGACTGGATTTGTGTCTTGGCACCAACATTAACAACTTCTTCCCTTTAAACTTTAGTTTTCTTAGTATCACCATACCCAATTATGTTCTGTTGTCTACCATAATCTTCCATGGTAAGTTTTTACAATAGTGATACTCCCCAAATACACATTTTTAAAATTTGGAATCATCTGTTTATACTTTATGTCCACCTCTTTCTAATTGTAGTATTGAGGGCAACCATTTTCTCTCTCTAAGGCCTAGTATTTCTGTGTAGATGATATGCTTACCTTACGGGGTTGAGGAGATTAGTGTCTAGTTCACATAAGTGCTGGAAAATGAACATTCTTTTTTAGTATTACACCCTTCTGGAATATTTTCCAATATGTGCCCTTCCATAAACATTATTGGGCTAAAGTATGTATAATGAATTATGGTAAATATTTTGAAAAATGTAAATAAGAATTTATTCATTTCTACCCTCAAGATAGTTACATTTCTACCCTCAAGAAATTTACATTTTGACAAGAGATAAGGCATACATGTAAAAGTTTAATGAAGTGATAAACATTGTAAAAAAATTATTAAAATGCTGTGAAATGCAAAAGAAAGGAGTTAGTTTTTGATTAAAGAGAAAATTAGAATTTTTTTTTCTACGAAATGAAGCAATTTCAACAAGACAATGGGTAAAGATCATTTTAGTACTAAGCACAGACGAAAGTCGAAGGTAGAATGAGTAGAAAATACAGAGGGTGAGTTTGTTGAGAGACAGAACTTTCATGAACAAACAATAAGAGCAAAAGCTAGAAAGAAATGTTCAGTTAGTTTTGGAGAATTTTTAATTCCATGGTTAGTTGTCTATAATACAGCATATTATATCTACCAAAAGAAATATTTCACATTTCTTAGTAAAAAGGGGTGTTCTGCGAAACAGATCTTATAAAATTGTTTCTGCTACTAATTGATAAAAGACATTGAAAGCTAAAAACACTAAACAGATAACAAATACAGTAGAACAAACAGAATAAAAAAAGACTAAATTAAAATAATCCATTGAAAATAGAGATGAGAGGACAATACTAAATAAAATTAATGACAAAGTTTGACTATGGATAAGAGGGACAAAAGGGTGAGTATTTGAAGATTCTTTAATATTTCCTTGTTGAGTGACCAATTATAGAAGTCAGTTTGACTATTTTATTTAGGAAAGATTGTGAATACATTTTCAATGTACTAAGATTGTGAAAAAGGAGTAAAACTTTTAGACAATTATGTATAAGAATTTTTAGCCAATTAAGGGTAAAAGTATAAGAAATTTTAGCTAATTAATTATAAGATATTTTAACCAATTAAGACCTAGGTCCTTCAACAGTAAATTAACAATTTAAAATGTTAATTTAAAAAGAGGGCCAAAAACTAACACTCAAAAACTTATTCAACTTCATTACTCATCAAAAATGCAAATGACATAATTTTGCCTGTCACATTCACACTTATAAAAATAGTAATAACTACTACTAATGAGGATGCTGTGCAATTATCCTTCACTGCAATTGGGAGGCCAGATTGATGCCCAGCCATGGAAATGTGAAGCAGTTTGACCTCTGTCTTATCCATATGTAATGGATCGTATAATCCTGACAGTACCGAGAACTTTGTGTCAATTGGGAGGCCAGATTGATGCCCAGCCATGGAAATGTGAAGCAGTTTGACCTCTGTCTTATACATACGTAATGGATCGTATACTCCTGACAGTACCGTGATCTTTGTGTTTCCAGGTGCTGGGAATATTATTTGTTGACACTTATAGCTGAGCCCCTCCCCAGGAACTGTTCTTAGCCAAAGGGAACTGCCTTTCCCATAGTTATAACTTATCTCAAGAGGCAACAAGCATCTAATGACTTCCTGAGGTAGTCCAGTCCATTACCTTATCTTTAAATGTCCATCCTAGTTTCAGAGCTCCTTGTAGGATTGACTGAGTCCTCTCTTCAAAATGTATCACAACTCTCAACTTCTCTCTGTAATTTTGTGGACTCCTGCAAGTGCCTACAAAATAACCCACTTTCACACAAATCTCCATTCCCGAGTCTGTTCCTAAGGTAAACTGACTTAAAACAATTTGTAGAGGAAGTTGTCCTATGAAACAGATTCTAAAGTGGGATTTGGGAGCTGGATAAACATTAGGCTTGCAGACACTTAACACCCAGTCTCTGGATGTGATTGAACTATTTTGTTGGTCCTTCTTAAATGACAGAGGATTAGTTGTATCCATCATATTCCTGTTTGATTCACAAGACTGGCCTGCACAAAATTTAACAAATATTGGGGGATAAGAGTTGATCACAAATTGAATCAGCAAGTAGCCTCAATTGTAGATGCTATGGCAGATGTGGTATTTACGCTGCAACAGATTAAAATGAATTCAGTCAGAAAGTAACTGATACCATGTTATGAAGTAACATGTGATACCATGAATTCATTAGTTTCAAGCACTATCAACACAGAGGACAATATATTGTTGGCATTCAGGTGGGAAAAGCAATAGTAAACATTTAAGGT
>NW_007739149.1:26037-26623 GCF_000696425.1 Galeopterus variegatus | reverse complement strand
TATTATCAGAAAATAATACTAGACACCAATATTCTTCAGGAATATATTAGCGTACTACAAAGAGTTTATGTAAAAAAGATAATACATTTCTTTCCATGAATTTTTTGAAGTACCCTCATAGATAAAGTAATTTTTAAAAGTATTAGGAAATCAAACTCATTGCCATTAAAATATAAAACATCATATATGAAAGAGAAAATTATGTCAACATAGGCAGAAAAAAATCAATTCATAACATTCATACTGCTTTATGATAATACTCTCAGAAAACCAGAAGTTAACTTCCTCTGTTTGAGAAATTGTATATATAAAAATTACAGGTCACGTCATGTTAAGTAGTGAAACATTCAATTATTTTCTTCTTTGACCAGGAACCTGAGCATTATTATCAGTTTTCACCACTTCTATTCAACATTATACTGGATATCCTAACAAATGTGATAAGGCAAGAAAAAGATTACAAACAGCATATAGATTAATTAATTTTATCATTAGTCATGGTTTATGATTTTTTAACATGGAAAACTACTAGAATTAATAAGTAAATATATTATGTTTATGGGATACACAATCAAATACAAAAAAA
>NW_007739149.1:8558-25285 GCF_000696425.1 Galeopterus variegatus | reverse complement strand
AAAAAAACTTCCTATTTGAAAGCAATGAACAATAAAATTTTAAATCAATGCCATCTATGACAGCATCAACTCATCAACAGACTTCATTTTTTATTTGCTACTAAAAGAAGTCTCAATATCCTAATTTCTTAGGATTTAAAAATGTTACCAAACTGTGGATTGACTGCCTCCACCCCACACTCCCTTAGTTACTACCTAGCTCCATGGGAAAAGGTGATTCTGTCCTCCACAAATGCCAGTCTATAAATTTTGGCAATTTCTGCTTCTTCTATGGATAAATAAAGTGTGAAAAGTTTATTCTCCTCAAGTATTTCTAGTCTGAATATTTTTTTTTACTCTGTAAATGTAGTCAGAGTTAAAAGGACACACATACACACACAAAGTTATACAAGCGCATGCCTATCATTTAATCTTCTGCTATGACTGCTTTAGATTTTTTTTCTATTTTATACTTATTTCCTTCATCAGTGCTAATCTATATTGAGTGCTTATTCTGTGTCAGTCATATGCTTTTCACTAGAGCTGATTATGTAACTATCATTATTTAAAATAGATAAATGGGTTTTTCAAAGAGTTCATGGAAGAATTTGTATTAATGTTTAATTCTATTTTTCCATAAATTCTTATAAGTACCCTTGTTTGTATATGTGCATGTTTGTACTCGTATATGTGTACTTATATACATATACAAAAATATGTGTGTATCTCAATAGGAGCCAATGTTCTGTGCCAGACCTTTTCTCTTGCACAGAACAACAAAGAAAATGAGACTGTAATGATGCCCGCCTGCTTGGTATTTGTGGTAAAATGCACACAATTTTTGGAAATGACCTTCAGAAGCACACCAGCAGAGTAATGTCTAATTAGTCATATTATCTGTAGTAATGTCTAATTAGTCATATTAATTTTTCTTTTTTATATTATATGGAAAAAAAAATCAGTAGGACAGTTCTTACAGAGGCCAGTGTCACAGTCTGATCAAAAATACAAAACTCTGTTAAGTAACCGCAGTGTACATGGAAATGGAAAATCTGAAAAGTACTAAGGTAGCAACAAAGCTGCCCTTTCCCATTATAACTGATTAAACTGAGGAGATAAGCATGCAACTAGAATATCATCATCATCATCATCGTTGTTGTTACTATAATACAATGATGATAATGACGACAGTGATAATGATGACAAAGTACTACGTTATACTAAGTATTTTGAGTAGTAGACTGTTAACACTATACTACAGTCTTGACAATGATTCTCTGTAACATTGATTTGTAAAATTGATTTGCAATTGATTTATAAAATCAATTTTCTTTCTTGATTGTGAACTGTGCATTATTACTTTATATCCATCAGTCAATATGTAGTAAGTTGTAAAATTAGGATTAAGTGGACTTTCATTAAAAGGTTGTTGTGTTTTAAGTTTCTAAACAGTATTGTGTTGCTAATTTGACAACATAACATGTCTTCTACGTGGCTAAGACAAAGACAGTGAATGACACAAAACAGAATGGTTAAGTAGAAACACATATGATCTGTAACAAGTCAATTGTATCTAGAGGTCTTGAGACAACATGAACATGACAAAGGCGGCCCCTGATCATTGTGACACTCTTCACTTACTCTAGCCCCTCCCACCCAGAAATAATACAGGATAATTAACTTCAATAAAGAAGAAATAGAGCTAGAAAGGAAAGTCTCTCCATGTGTGTCAAAGAGAGACTTAACTTTAAAAAGGAAGTCCTGACTGCACTGCGGGTCTCATGGTGTTATGTGCTGATGGCATGCATATAGTTAGTTACATTTAACTGTAATAGGGATTTCTGCTCCTTTTATGTTACCACAGTATTCTGGAAATTGGTGGTTATAAGTTTGGCTTTTTTTTTTTTTTTCCTAATCTAATAGATTGGCCTAGGTTTAGGTATCTCCATGTAGAAATTAGGGTGACAGAACTGGAAAATTTTCATGGCATTTTCAGTCATGTCATAAAGGTGGTGAATAGAAAATTTATTGGCAGGTAGATAGAGTGATAGCTATTGATAAAGCTATCCTTACAAATATTTAGATCTATACTGAAATATGAACTAAATTTAACCACTATTCCCACAAAGCAAGAGTGAAGCACGGTAACATATACATCTTGAGGTCAAAAAAGATATTTATGAATATATTATTAGACAGGAGGAAGAAGGGAGAGTTGCCCTAGAAAATTCTGCCTTAGACATTAGTAGGAGTTTTCTTATATAAATGTATTATAGAATATAGGAGTTTTCTTATATAAATGTATTTGATGAGGGAAAATCCATTCTTTCAGCAAAGACATTTTTTGTGTACTCATTTGGAGTGATTCATTATACAAATAGTACATATAATTTTATTTTGTTTTTTCTCATAATGTAAATAAATAGCCTAATTAAAAAACATACTCTTACCCATTTCAAGTGTTGATATCTAGACCATTGGAAACACAGCCATTTCCATGGTTGAACTGGATTAAGTTAATATAGAACTAAGCCAAAATTTTAAGCTTTATTATAAAGATAAAGAAACTAAAATTGCATGCTTGGCTAATAAAATGTAATGAACATGATTTCTTAAAAGGGTGTATATTTTGCTGTAAAATTATTCAAAGCCAACTATGTGATATAGAAAATATGAATATGGTTTGAAAAGAAAAATAATATTATAATCTTTATAGTCTTACCTGAAAGAAATATAATATCAGTTGATTATAATTCCAATTGGTTCCTCAGTTTTGTTTTTTTTTAGGATTAGAAATTTTCAATAAATATTCTTAAAAAGCCTAGGTTAGGCTGGTGCTTTTTTTCTTTTTTTTTTTTTGAAGCTTCCTTTCTTTCTAAATTTTAATGGAATATTTAGGTGTAAGGAAGTGTCATATATTATTATTAGTTAAAAGTACATTCCCTCTCAGGTAGGTAAAGCCATGTAAATAATTTAATTAAGATTAAACAATAATCTGGTAAACAAGGAATCAATAAAGTAATTGAAAATATTTAACCTGGAGAAGAAAAGACATAGCAGGAAACATAGTGACTGTAACTCAATATTTGACAGTGACATAGAGAAACAAATTATGATAATTATTTTCTGTAACTTTACACGACAATCTTAAAACCAATAAGTAAAAACTTGAGGAAGAAAAGTAATCTAATATCAATTTATTGATTAAATTTATAACAATTGCAGCTGCGTAACAATAGAACAGTGTCTTGAAAACTATTAAACTCCCTGTTATTATAATCTGCCTGATTATTACAAAGGGGATTCCAACATTGATAAACATTAAATTCTAAGATACCCTGTTCTTGTAAATAAACTTTTTAAACCCAGTTCTTCATTCCTTTTTGTGATATAGCAATTCTATTGTGTCATGTTCAGCTTTGTGAATTCTGCCCTCTTGGTCATATTTTACTTTTGTCCAAATGAACCCTCTACATATACTATGTTGGGTGAAGTCCAGCTTCTATCTGGCTGTGACACTGATTCTAGACAATCCTTTAGAGACAACATAATGTTCCTCTACTTCCTTACTTGCCTCAATCTTCTGGAAGAAAAGGAGAGATCAGCGTATTCCCTAATTCTACAGACTATTGTACTTCCAACTTCTTTAATAACTTCAGTATTTTCTCCCCAAATGCATTTTTCCTTTCTCCTCCAGCTAACGTTCTTGAAAACGTCAAATTTCACACCAATGGGTTATTTTGTACCCCACCCTAACAGTTTTTAANCTTGAAAACGTCAAATTTCACACCAATGGGTTATTTTGTACCCCACCCTAACAGTTTTTAACACTGATTAACTCTGGTGACATTCAGCCCAACACAATGTTATTCTTCACTCATGCTGTGCCACCATGCACGTCCTCATAACCTGGAACTGGTTCTTAAATGATACCCTAAGTATTTTTATTTCTAAAAACAACACAACAGAATCAAAAGTCCCCTTGAGAACCCAACCGAGTCACTAAAAAAACACACCTGATTCTGTGTTACCCATCCTATCTGCTTTCATCATTCACACTCTTAAGCCCTAGAAAGTTGCAGGATAAATTACAATAAGTAAATCAAGTTCTTTTCTCCTTTCACATGCATTCTCCCTCTTTCTTTAATGTATGTGTTGTAACCATTGTATTGCATGTCACGGGAATGTTTCATGCTCTCTCTTCCTTGTTTTCAATCACTGACCTTGTCTAATCTTTCCTAAAAGGATTAAAACTTTGTTCATTATATTTTCTAATCTTTTCATGACAAATGCTTTGGAGACACATTTGAAAACATCAATATTTCTTCAAAATTAACAATGAATGTATCGGTTCTCAAAATTAACAATAAAACAGAGACACCTGGAGAGTTGGTTCAAATACAGATTGCCAGATCCTCCCCACCCCATACCTCCATAGTTGCTGATTTCATAGGTCTGAGGCAGGGTCAGAGTGACTTCATTGCATGTAACTAGTCCAATCACATGGGGGCCCTCTGAACTCAGAAAGGTCCCACACTTGAGCTTCCTACTGTCCCTCTCTTGTAATTTGTAGTAATTTTACTTTTGAATTTCTGTTTTGTAAGTGAAGTTACAGCAGAAAATGGAGCTTGTGCCTGGAGACTTGGTGCACTTTGTCTCCTTCCTGGTTATGTTTTCATGGACAGTTGCCTGTGCCCCTCCCTCTGGCATTCTGGGCCTAACTGTCCTGTCCCTGCCCCTCCCCTGATGCTCCTCCAATGGGGAGTCTCAGGACAGTGCAGGACATAGTGGTGGATGTCTCAGCTCCAGTGTGAAAGTATCACTGTGAGTTCATAGGATTTAGTAGCATCTCATTCGACCCAGTCCAAATACTGAGCATATATGTGCTCAGAGTTGGCACTTTCCTGGAGGGATCTGTCAGCTATGGATTGGGTTGGAGGACTGTGGAAAGGGGTATTTGTTTGACTTCCCAGTTACTTTCTGGGGCATGATGCATGGGTCTCAGTGGCTAGAGACCTGTGTGAGTTTGCATTTGGCCAACAAGTATCTCTATGTTCCACACAATGTGATATAAAGTAGGAAAAAAATCCCCAAGAAACAAAACAAACAAAAAAGTCCTGCTATGGGCAGGTCTAGAGAGTGACCAAAAGAAAGAAAAACACATTGTTTCAGTACCAATAAAACCTCACAAAAATAGTCATATACAAGGCAAATAAGCATATGAAAGATTCTCAACATCAAATCATTAATTGCAAATTAAAACAACAATGAGATACTGCTACACACCTACTAGAATGGCTAAAATTCAAAGCACTGACAACACTCTATGTGATGAAGATGAAAAACAACAGTAACTCTTATTCACTGCTGTTAGGAATGAAAAATGGTACAACCTCTTTGAAAGTTAGTGTGGCAGATACTTTCAAAGCTAAACATACTCTTAGCATACATTCCAGCATTTACACTCTTAGGTATTTAGCCAAATGAGCTGAAAGCTAAGTCCACCAATTACCTGTACAATAATGCTTAGAGCATCTTTATACATGGTTGCCAAAACTTTGAATGTGCTCTTCAACAGGTGTATGAATAAACAAACATTTTATTTTCAAATACACATACCTTTGTATACAAATATGTAAAAGTATATCTGTAGATATTGATATGCATCTATATTTATAGTCATGAATTTATACTGATACCTATGATACCAATTTAGATCTAAAATGTACATTCTAGTCTGTTCTTTTCCTACATTTATAACCACCTGCTTCAAGTGTGAGAAAGGAGATAAATGAAATTACTAATTTCTCAAACCCCAAATTCACAGAAAATAATTTAGAAGTGCTAATTGATACCATGATGAAAAGCAAATCTATTAAGTTTGTTTGAGAAAAATGACCAAAGCTGGAGGCTTCATACTACCTGACTTCAAACTATACTACAAAGCTATGGTAACCAAAACTGTCTGGTACTGACCTGAAAACAGATATATGGACCAATGGAACAGAATAGAGAGCCCAGGAATGAATTCATGCACCTGTTGCCAACTGATCTTTGATGAAGATGCCAAGAATACACATTGGGGTAAAGACAGTCTCTTCAATAAGTTGAGAAAGTGGGATATCCATGGCACTAGTCTCCTATCTGTCATCATATACTAAAATCAAGTCAAAGTACATTAAAGATTTAAATATGTAATCCAACACTATGGAACTAGAAAACATAGGGGAAATGATTCACAACATGGGATTGGACAAGGATTTTTTTAAATAAGATCTCAAAAGCACAAGAAAATAAACAAGTGAAATTACATCATACTGAAAAGATTTGCACATTAAAAGAAGCTGTTAACAGAGTGAAGACACAACCTACAAAATGGGAGAAAATATCTGCAAACTATACACCTAACAAGGGGTTAATATCAAGAATATATAAGGAACTCTCAGCAGAAAACAAATAATCCAATTGAAAAGTGGGAACAGGATCTTAATAAACATTCCTCACAATAAGACATACAAATGGCCAACAGGCATATGAAAAAATGCTCAACATCACTAATCATCAGGGAAATGCAAATCAAAACAGCAATAAGACACCACCTTGCTCTAGTTAGAATGGTTATGGTGAAAAGGACAAAAGAAAACAAGTGTTGGCCAGGATGTGGAGAAAAGAGAACAGTTGCAAACTGTTTGTGGGAGTGTGAACTAGTACAGATATTATAAGGAACAGTGTGGAGGTTTCTCAAAAAATTAAAAATAGAACTACCACATTATCCAGCAATCCCACCTAAATGTTCAACAATGGATGAATGACAAACAAATTTGGTATATCTATGCAGTGGAATACTACTTAACCATAAAAAAGAATGAAATCCTGTCATTTGCAGCTACATTTACAGACCTGGAGGACATTGTGTTAAGTGAAGTTTGACAGCCACACAAAGACAAATACCATTGTCTTTCTCATGATCTCATTCATATGTGAATCTAAAAAAAAAAAAAAAAAATAGAAGAAAAGAAAGAAAAAAAAAGGTTGATATAATAGAGGCAGGGAGTAGAACAGTGGTAACCAGTGACTGGGGAGGGAAGAGGGGAAAGGAAAATGGGAGAGACTGGCCAATGGATACAAAATTACAATTAGATAGAAAGAATAATATTTGGTATTTATTGCACAGTAGGGTAACTATGGTTAACAGTTAAGTTTCGTATATTGCATAATAGCTAGAGGAGAGGCTTATGAATATTTTCCCACCAAGAAATGATAAGTGCATGAGGTGATGGTACTCTAACTACCCTGACTAGATTACTATAAAACATAAATATGTATCAAACATCAGATTGTACCTCATAAATATGTACAATGACAATGTGTCAACTAAAATAAATTTTAAAATAAACAAATCTACTAAGTTTATTCCTGCAATTGTTTCAATTTTTCAATTTTTAGGTCAAACTTTATAGAAAGAAATTCACAAGTCATAATTGTAAAATTTGGTGGGTTCAGACAGATGACTATATCCTTGTAATCTACACCGCTATCAATGTACAGAAGATTTTTCTTATGTCACAAAGTTTCCTTGTTTCTATTCTGTCAATTTCCCCATCTGGAGGCAACCAAACTCATGATTTATTTTGTTTGGTTTTCTTTTCCCATGAAACATTACTTTTGTCTTTAAAAACACAATAACCCTTAATTTATATTGATTCTCTTTGCTTTGATTTTCACACTCAGCACAGTGTCTTGAGATTCATCGGTGCTGTTAAGTGTAAGAATCATTCATATTTTTTTAATGTTTTTCCTGAGTAAAATTCCTTTTTCCTTCTTTTCTTTCTTCTTGTGGATTAATCAAACATTTTTCATTTTTACATTGTAGTTTATCTTTTGGCATTTTACTTTTTCTTTCCTATTAGGTTTATTACTTTGGTTTCATATATGATTAACTTTTCACAGTCTGTTTATTGTTAATATTTATTACTTACATAAAATATAAGAATATTGTTCTATTATAGATATATCATATATGTATGTATCCAATATATATGTGCTTATCTTACACAGAGCTAGACTGAAAACCTTATTAAAATTGTCCTTTATCTTTTATGAGAAGTAATATTAATAATAATACATTCCAATAAATGTAAAAGATATTTTGTTGTTGATGAAACTATTAGTTTTCATGTATTATCAAAATAGTGAACCTATGGTGGAGGCTCTTATTAAACCAAAATAGCTTATATTCTTTAAAAAGTTTCTTCAAAAATATGTATTAAAAGTCTCTGTTGCTACAGGCAAAATTTAACTTTCATCAATCACAATCATCTATTTTTGCTTACTCTATGAAAAGAATTTTGTGAATGGTGCTGCAAGAAGGAGATTAGTTTTATGTCAGTGTTTTGAAAGCAGAGGAACTTTGAAAAATTTGAAAGCAGAGAAATGAACAAAGATTCTAAATTAAAAGTAAGCTCTTTGTTCCACTTCTATTTAGATAAGTTTAAAGTATTATTCACTCCAGGAGTTATTTTTAAATATGCTCCAAAAATACATATAGGAAAAACTTAAAGGAACATTTCTACATTTATCTTTTCCTTTTTTAAAACTTATTTAAGCTTTTAAAACTACCATCCCTGAAAAGTTAGTACTGATAATCTGACAATGTATCTTCCACTATTTTGTCCAGTACGTTTTCCTGCATTCTATAGTAAAACTAGTAGTTTCCAAAAATGGGACAATTAATTTAATCACACAGAATTAAAACTTGGAATAGTATTTTCTTACAAAAAGTTCAAATCCTATAAAAGGCCTTCATACTGATTGGGTAGCAAACGTCTCTGAGACATAATAACTTCAAAGTAGAGTAATAGGGGTCTAAAGCATATTTGTTCTCCATTTCCCCTAAATTGCTTTAGGCTGTTAAGGAATGAAATCCATAGAAATTGCAACATATATGATAGCCAATATCTAAAATAATTATTTTCCTGCCATTTTTAGTTAATATGAAATAATCTTTCATGATTTCTGGAAAAACTCTATTAAAATCAAATTTGGTTTTAGGACAATTTTTTTTTATTATCATTACTCAGTACTCTGATATATACATTCTAGTTTTTTAAAGGGATAATTTTTTTTGGACTTTTACTGATATTTTCTTACAGTGAAGAGAGAGACATTAGTAATTCTGAGTCTCTTTCCAACTTTGTTTTTCTCACTGCACCATTGAGGAAATGGATTGTCTTGTTGAATTGCCAAATTTGGACAGAATATGTAAGCATGTGTGAGGATTAGATTAGTATTCTCATTCTTCCACTCTCTTCCTGTATTGGATTTATATATTCACATTCTTTGCCACCTGAGTTTTTAGTGCCCAATACGGTGTGTGTTATAAACTTCTCAGTCTCACTGATTTGTTTGTATTCATACAACTTGCTTTGGACCAGAAAATACGAACAGAATTGCCAACAGGCTAATTTTGAGCCAAAGCTTGAAGGGCAACCATTAGTGAGTCCTTTGTGCTTCAGTGATGCATCATGAGAAAACCATGCTCAGCTAGGTGCTGGCCCAAAGAGAACACAGGGACACAAGAACAGACCTGCAGCCCATTGCAGCCTGAGAAGCCCAGTGGGCCTGTAGCAGGAAGCAGACTATGAAAGCGAAAAATAGATGCTTGTTGTTTTGTACTACTGAGTTTTGGGGTAGTTTGTTACAAAGTATCATTGTAGCAATAGTGACACAATACAACATGATTATCTCACATGTGTGCTGTTTCTACTTTGCAGTGAGTCACCCAAAGTAGGACCTGTTCACTCTTTTCTCCATTGAGGCCTCTCCTATCCAGAACCGCTATTACTTGGTGGCTAAATGTGCCAAATGCAGAAGTCCATTTAGTAGGTCTATTTGGATTTCAAACTAAGTCAAATTCTCCAGCTTAGTCTCTAATAAGAAGGGTCTGTGTCTTCTGTATTGTCTCTATTCTCACATTTTTTTTTCAGAATAAAAGTGGAAAGGTGCTATATATTGGAGAATCCATTGAAATGCTAGCATGATAAACCTAATTGTGAAAACTGTTTCCCCCAGAAATACCAAATGATCTCAGAGGGATTTTTTTTCCTTGTACAAGAAGAAAGTGTTCTTAGTTGTAATTAGAGCTGGTGTAAGAAACACATTCAAATGGCTGAACTGCAGCAAAAATAATAAAATAAAAAATAAACTATTAGAATATGTTCCCTCAGCATTTAGTAAATTTCCTAGGAATACATTTGAAGAGTTTAGCCATTTAAATCTATTAGCATAGATTTCTTCTTTTTATACAGTTGATTCACACATTTAAGAACAAAGAGCAACATTTTTTTTAAAATTTCTTTTTGTGACACATTGAAGAATTAGGCTTTAATATTTGCTAACAATCCAGTGATCTTCTTTTATTAAAGTACCAAATATGTGAGTTACTAGAATATGAAATGTTGGCTGTTCATCTACAATCTGCAGAAATCAGAAAGCATAATGAGAGTTAAAGATTGCTCACCCTCTTTTGTAGAAATGTAAAATCACCTAGATAATTGTTAAGAAAGTGTTTTGTACCACCACATACAACTTCTGCAGAATGCACGTCCTATTCAAGAACGCATGGACTGTTTACCAAAATAGACACAACAGAGATTTTATGAAGAATCATAAAGCAAATGTTACCAGATACTAAATGATTTAAATCATGCATGATATACACTTTGTCCATAAAATAATTAAACTAGAAACCAAAGGTATATGTTAAGTAGAAAATTCACAGACATATGAAAATTAAGCAACAGAAAATTTTAAAATTTGCCATGGAAATTATAATATATTTTGGAATGAGAGGCACTGAAAACACAGCATATTAATTTTTTGGAGGTTGCAGCAAAAGCAAGTTTTAGAGTGTTAATGTTTACCTTTAAATATAATGTTAAAAAATTTGTAAAATGATCATCTAAACTTTCATTGTAAAAGAGAAAGTCATACCCCACCCCCCAAGAAACAATAGAGAGAGATAATAATATAAAAGCAAAAATAAAACATTAAGTATTCAGTTAAGGAAAAAAATCAATAAAACCTAAGGCTGACATTATAACCTTCAAATTATTCATGACGTTGAAAAACAGCCAACATTTTAGATGATATTAAAGCATGTTCACATATTTGACACTCAACTGGAAGGAACCCACTATGCTGTTAGTTAACGTTGAATAGACCCAGAAATATATCTAAGAAAAGCTGTAAGAAAGCAATACCCTAAAAACTACAAAATACTTTCAGTAAAATTAAGGAAGAACTAAGTAAATGATGTAATACTCAAAATTTATGGATTGGAAGCCTTACAATAGTAAGATATCTATTCAAACCAAATTGATTTAGAGACCCAAAGTAAGCACAAGAAATCTCAGTAGTTCTATGTGTATGTATATTAGTCAGTATTCTGTCGCCTATAACATTTTTCTTAAAAATGAAACTGGTTCATTTTTAAGAAAACAAAATTTACTTCTTACAGTTTTGGAGGCTGGGAAGCCCACGGTTCAGGGAACACAACTAATGACAGACTTGCTCTTCAAGGAAACTCTCTACAGAGTCTCCGGGTGGTGTACCACATAACAAGGGCTGGGAGAGAGAATTTATTAATATGCTCACTTGTTCTCCTTATAAAGTCACCATTCCATACCCATGGTAACCAATTAAACCATTAATCCATTACTGCATGAATAAATTAATCTTTTCATGAGAGCATAGTTCATATGATCCAATCACCTTGAAGGCCCCATCTTTTAATATCGCAACATTGGGAATCAAGCTCCGCACATGAGCTTTGAAATGGACAAATATTCAGACCATAGCATTCCACCTCTGACCCCTTAAAATTCATGTCCTTCTCACATACAAATCATTTATTCCATTCTCATGGCCCCAAAGTCTTAACTCATTCTAACAAAAACTCAGAAGTCCAAAGTTTCCTCTCTGAAATCAAAAGAAATTACTTATTTCTAAGACACAATGTCGGAACAGGTACAAGACAGAAATTCTCATTCCAAAAGGGGAAATGAGCCAAAAGGAAGGTGTAACGTTCTTGAACAAGTCCAAAATCCAACAAAGCAGCCATTAACTCTAAAGCTGGGGAGTAATCTCTATCAACTTTATGTTCAACAACCTCTGCACACTTGTATGGGGCTCAGGCATCCAAGTCCTCAGGAAGCCCTGCCCTGGTGGCTTTACCAGGCTGAACACATGCTTCAGTTCTCCCAAGCTGGCATTGCAAGCTGGTAGCTCCACAGTTCTTGGGTCTTGGGGGTGGTTCTTCCCCCACGGCTCCATTAGACATGGCCCTGGTGGAGGTCCTCTGCTGCAACTCCAACTTGGCATTCCTTTAGTGAATGCTCTGCAGTGACTCTGCCTCTACACCAGTTTATTTTCCTGGCTTGCAGTCTTTTTCATACATCTTTTGAAATCTGAGTGGAGGCTGGCATGTCTCCACAGCTCTTACATTCAGCAAGCCTGCAGACTTAACACCACATGGATGCCACTAAGGCTTCCAGCTTGTATCTTCCAAAGCAGTGAGTCCAGCAGCACCTGAGGCCAATTTAGCCATAGGTGGAGCAGCTGGAACAGCCAGGGTACAAGGAGCAACATTCCAAGGTGGCCCTGGGAAGCAAGTGAATGAAGAGTGCCCCAAGCCTGCTCCCTGGAACCATTCTGTCCGCCTACATCCCTGGGTCTGTGATGGGAGGAATAGCTTAGAAGATTTCTGAAATGCCTTCAAGGTTTTTCTTTCATTCTCTTTCTGTACTAATATCCTCAGCAGAAGATTACTGGGCCACACCCTTAGTTTTCTCTCCTGAATACACTTTTTCACTCTTTATGTGGCCAGGCTGAGAGTTTTCCAATTTTCTAGATTCTGCTTCACTTTTAATAATACATTTCTTTCTTGAGGCATCTCTGTTATCTCATTTCACTCTACACAGTTAGAAGTAACCATGCAATAGTCTGAATGCTTAGAAGTAACTATGCAATAGTCTGAAAGCTTTCCTGCTTAGATATTTCTTCTGCCAAATACCCTGGTTCATCACTCATAAGTTCTCATTTCATAAAGCCCTTGGGTATGAACACAACCCAGACAAGTTTTATGCAAGTGTATGACAAGGTGACCTTTGCTCCAATTTATAATAAGCTCTTCCTCATTTCCATCTAAGACCTCCTCGGAATGGCCTTTACTGTCCATATTTCTACCAGCATCCTGGTCACCATCATTTAACCAGTCTCTAAGAAGTTCCAAACTTTCTCTGGTCTTCTTGTCTTCTAAGACCTCAGCAAAATCTCAGCTTTTCCAGCTGTTCTTCCAAATTTTTCCAATATCTGTTCATTACACAATTTCAAAGCTGCTTCCACATTTTCAGGTATTCCTTGTGAACAACATTCCACTTCTTGGTACCAAGTTTCTGTATTAGTCAGTTTTCTGTTGCTTATAAAAGAATACCTGAAACTAATTTATAAGAAAAAATTTATTTCTTACAGTTTTGGAGACTAGAGAGTCCAAGTGTCAGAGAATACATCTGGTGAAGGCCTTCCTCTTGGAAGATCACTTATTAACATACTCCCTTGCTCTCCTTATAAAGGCACCAGTCCACATCCATAATGAATGACCCATTAAACTTTTAACTCATTACTCCATGAATAAAAATTAATTCATTTATTAGTTCATAGTCCTTACAGTCTAATCACCTCTTTTAAAACCCACCTTTCAACACAGCCACATTGGAAATCAAGTTCCCACATGAGTTTTGTTAAGGAACAAATATTTAGACAATAGCAATGTGGAATTAATTCTTCAATATTGATTCCAAAATGTATATGGAAATGCAAATCACCAAAGATTTGGCAAGACAAGCTTAAGAGGAGCAAAGTAACAAGATTAACACTACCAGAATTAAAGACAGACTATATAGCAACATTGCCTCAAAAACAAATGGAACATTGAGATTTCAGGAACCATAAATAAATAAGACTTACTGTTTTTATTTTGAACACCATAATTATACTGAAAATAAAATTAACCAAGGTTACTATATAATAGTGCCATTACCACATATACTCAGATTAAAGACAAAAAAGTACTGTAAACAAACACTGAATTCTATACAGTACATATGTTTTCTCAGTGATGTAGATGAGCAATTTTGAAACAATTATGTTTTATTGCATGATTAAACAAATGGTAAATATATTAATAAAACTGTGGGATATATATATTGCATTGTTGGAGAAAGAAAGATGGAAATGTAAAATGGAGAAAGACAAGGAAGAATATTATGATTTTGTAATGGAATTACAATTATCAGTGTGTACTCATAAATTTATTATAGATAGATTGCTGATACATGATAGATTGATGATATATGATAAATGAAATATAGATGAAGTATATTTAGAAGATAGACTATTGATTCATAAATAAAAGATGATTTAAAATAAGTGATAGATTACAGATGAATGATTTATTTGATTGATGATAGAGAGTTATAGATACATAGAAAGGTAGATATGGGAATATATTTTGGCTAAATTCAGATAAGAGGGTCCTACAGGCAGTATAACTCAATAGTAATAAGCATGCCTAGAACTCCAATCTTCATTTCTAAATACTATTTCATACTTAAAAATAAATGGTGCTAAAGAGTTACAAGTGATTCCAGAACTGGAGCTGGAAAGTGCTGGGTGAATCTAGAATGTCTTGTGAAACAGAAACCAAAGAAGTGTTAAAAATTGTCAGAGAAATATCAAGAAAACAGAAGAAAAAACTATGAGAGACCCTTATCCTCTAAATCTGAGACTACCGGAGAATCATAATTAAGTATAATAATATATTGACATATGGTAACCCAGTGAATAAAATAAAAATATATGTTCTCCATATTAAGGATAAGTGGTACATACACAGATAGGCAATGAGAGAGAGAGAAAAGGTCAGAAAAAAGTCTTTTTAAACACCAGCGTTTTAGTAAGAGAATTTAGAAGAAAACAGATAGTTATAAAAACTCCAATTTCATATTACTACTGTGATTACTATTATCACAGTAATACTCAATTTAGAAAAATGTCATTAATGGTTCCTAAAACTAGAAGAATGATAATAGGACATTAATAAAGTTGTAAAGTATTCCCCTCACTGACTAATTAATGCAAAGGAAAAATAACATTTCAATGGTGAAACCATTTAAAATTTTAAACAATTTCAAAGTAACATTCTAATAGTGGGATACATGTCACCATATACTTTCTGAAGAAAATGCATCACTTATACTGTATTTGACCGAAATATGTTCTCATGTATCTGTTGTTACTATGTTTTTATGCAGAGGAAACCTTAACAAATTAGTGGAGAAAATGTAAGATTAATAAGAAAGTTTAGAGAATGGCTAACCACACATATATAATAAAACAATATGTAACTGCTATATTAGCACTGAGTTGAATCTTGAATTAAATTTATTCCACCCATGAACAACATAAAAATTAAAACTCATACATTTCTGTCAAGATATATAGGAGAAATATTTGAAGAAAGTTACAAAATTATTCTCCCAGATGTTAATGACTGAATTAATGGGAAGATAAAATATTTTATTAAATGGAAGAAAGTAATAATATTAAAAATAAAATCTTTCATAAATAAAATTATAGGTTAAATTGTATTCACAATAAAAATCCAAGTTGTTATTCAAACATCTATTTAATTATCCTATATATTATTTGTAGTATCTCAGGCACAATTCACTGAAAACTCATGTTAAATGGTCTCTCTACTTCTCACTTCTACTTTTTCATGAGTTTCTTGATGTACCCTCATATAACTTTGTTCTGAACTGGAATCACCTGAAGACCAATATATTCACAATAGTGTCTTTTATCAGAGGAAAAGAAAAATTAAAATTTGAAAAATAACTTTATTATAGATAGCCAACATGTCTAAACAATGAGAAAGAAAACACATACTTAGTTTCTTGGATTCTAAAACTGAAATGAATTTATAGCATGTTTAAGATCAAATAGATAAATATTAACCTATGCAAATAAACAATATAGTACAGAGGTATAAAACCAAAATAGCTATAATGCAAAGGCTATAATCGATTAAAACCATAGGAGATATATATATAGATAGATAGATATATACATTTAGATATATCTATATATAGATACATATTGATATATCTATATATATACACACATACATACATAAATATGTACACACTATATATTAATACATGTATTAACATATGTGTACAGCCATATATATTACATTGTCGGGTCTGCCGCCAGCAGCCGACCCGTACAGCCCTAGCCTCGTTCCTTTCAGTGGGCAAGCTAATGGCCGGGATTCCTCTATCCCTCTGGTCCCCTTTTGAAGGAGACAGGGGAAGAGAGCCATGANGTTGCGATCCGTTGCCGGACACGGAAAAAGACAAAAATAAATAAATAAATAAATAAATTTATTATAGATAGATTGCTTATACATGATAGACTGATGATATATGATAAATGAAATATAGATGAAGTATATTTAGAAGATAGATTATCGATTCATAAATAAAAGATGATTCAAAATAAGTGATAGATGACAGATAAATGATTTATTTGATTGATGATAGAGAGTTATAGATACGTAGAAAGATAGATATGGGAATATATTTTGGCTAAATTCAGATAAGAGGGTCCTACAGGCAGTATAACTC
>NW_007739149.1:5977-6843 GCF_000696425.1 Galeopterus variegatus | reverse complement strand
TAGGACTTTGGCAGTTTCTGTGATGGCTTTGGTGTCTATCAAGGCAGAATACACAGCTGCTAACTGCTTTTCTATTCGGGTGTAGTGCACTTCAGCACTCTTCCAGACCTGAGACCAGAATCCTACAGGTGTAAAGAATCAGTCTTGTCTCTGCACAAACCCCATCCTAACCCCTCTTGGGTTATAGGTACTTTGTAACTCAAAAGGCTTAGTGGGATCNGGTCTCTCTACTTCTCACTTCTACTTTTTCATGAGTTTCTTGATGTACCCTCATATAACTTCGTTCTGAACTGGAATCACCTGAAGACCAAGTGGATCAAATATTCACAATAGTGTCTTTTATCAGAGGAAAAGAAAACTTAAAATTTGAAAAATAACTTTATTACAGATAGCCAACATTTCTAAACAATGAGAAAGAAAACACATACTTAGTTTCTTGGATTCTAAAACTGAAATGAATTTATAGCATGTTTAAGATCAAATAGATAAATATTAACATATGCAAATAAACAATATAGTACAGAGGTATAAAACCAAAATAGCTATAATGCAAAGGCTATAATCAATTAAAACCATAGGAGATATATATATATATAGATAGATATATACATTTAGATATATCTATATATAGATACATATTGATATATCTATATATATACACACATACATACATAAATATGTACACACTATATATTAATACATGTATTAACATATGTGTACAGCCATATATATTACATTGTCGGGTCTGCCACCAGCAGCCGACCCGTACAGCCCTAGCCTCGTTCCTTTCAGTGGGTGAGCAAACGGCCGGGATTCCTCTATCCCTCTGGTCCCCTTTTGAAGGAGACAGGGGAAGAGAGCCATGA
>NW_007739149.1:0-3157 GCF_000696425.1 Galeopterus variegatus | reverse complement strand
CCTCCAATCAGCTTAAGGGTTAAGGGCATGCATCCTGTCTCAATGCCTAGCTATTGCAATTGCACAGTGTTCACAAGTGCGGCCAATAAGGGCTAAGGCAAGGTTCCCACAGACACTCCCACCCAGCTTTCTCCCGGTGCCGTCTTAGGCTGCCACGTTAATCTACTTGTAATATCACTTTAAGGTGGTGGTAGTTTTTAAAAGGCCCAACATTACATGTATCTGTTGAATTAATAATATATAAAATAGGTAAATATAATAACTATATACATTCTACAAAGAAATAAAAATCATGCATGAATAAATACCAAATGAAGGAATGAGATTAAAGTATTCCAGTACATGTTTATTGAGAATTCCAAAAATAGGAATTAGTGGGAACACAGAATAGGCAAATTTCAAAGAGACAGATCATGAAAATTTGAAACTACAGTAAAACAACAAGTTTATTTATTTATTAAAAAACATGTATGTAGAAAATTTTGGAAAACCAATAACAAACTCTGGGCAATGATATATCTTAATTTAGTACACTTTTGTACCATCAACTAGGCAGGAACTGTTAGTTTAAAAAATTCCACATGTGTTTTTATATTTGTTTTCTTTTGTTTGCTTCTTTATTTTATTTTTATTTTTTACATATATTTTAACATTTACTTGTAAATATTTGTGGAGTACAGTGTGTTGTTTCAATACACACATGTACTGTACCATGATTTACTTAGGGTAGACAGCATAGTACCCATTAGTTCACCACTTCTCCTTCCCCCTGCTCCCCTCTCCTCCCAGCCTCTACTAACCATTATTCTTCTCTACTTCTATGAGAACCACTTTTTTTTTTTTATTATTCCATTTATGAGTGAGGTCAAATGGTATTTGTCTTTCTGTGCCTTACTTAATTTACTTGGTTTCCAGTTCCATCCATGTTGCTGCAAATAATAGGATATAATTTCTTTTTACAATTTTATAATTTTATACTGAATAAAATTCCACTATGCATATATACCAACTTTTTATTATTTTATCCACTCATGGGCGTTTAGGTTGATTCCATCTCTTGGCTACTGTGAATAATGTTGTGATGAACAGAGAGTGCAGGTGTCTTCTCGATATGTTGATTTCATTTCCGTTGGGTATATATCCAGGAGTGGGATAGTTGGGTCTTAAGGTAGGTCTGTTCTTAGTTCTCTGAGAAACTTCCAAACTGTTTTCTAATATGTCTGAATTAGTATGACTGTACCAATTTACCTTCTGTAGAGCTAGGGCTAGGTTCTGGAGCTCACAGACCCCTTGAGCCTGTTCACAAACCCTTCACATGCAGGTCTATGAGCTAGGTAACCAGCAAAAAGGTCCTTGGAGCCTTAGTTGAAAAAGGAATGGTCTTTACTCAGCACACACACATCTAGGAACTAAGCAGTCGCTCAGCACACAGACATCTAGGAACTAAGCAGTCCACAGAGAAACTCAGAAACATAACTGCTACCAGCAAAGTCCAAAGAAAAACTGAAACTGAGCAGCTGCCAGCGGAGTAAACATGCTCTATTTTCAGACACAAGCTCTGCCAACAGTTCTGCTAACTAACTGGAGAACACACAATAGTATTTAACTAGAAAGATACATGGGTGCACATGCACACCAACTCCACCCACACGACTTGTTTACAAAGAAATGTTGAGGGAGCCTGACTAAATTGTCCTGTTTTCCCCACAGTCCACCCCTTCAGGGTCCCTTGCCATACAATCTATGTGTTAAAAGTCTTCTGCAACATTCCCTTAGCAAGGATAAATGACTCTTTTATTTATACAACCTATTGTCTGTTTGATATGGCTTAAGGCTTGTCCTTAAGGCATGTCCTTAAGGCTTCTCCTGTAGTTCTGTTCTTTAGTTGCACATGTCCGGTTAGTAGTCATCATTGGTGTGATTTTCCATGGGAATTTTATAGTCATACTGATGTGAAGTTCAGTGCATATTCAGTAGATGATCACACCAGTCAACGCAGGTGCAGTGCCTGCAGCTAGAACACTATGGATGACAAAACAGAAGTCTCACTCCTCTGGTAAGATACATGCCAGTTTGCCATCCCGAGAAAAGATGGTTGCAGGAATAGGTATCTTATCGGGTTTATGCTACCATGTTTATCTGCTAACACTGTGGGATCCATAGGTTCTACAGGTAACAGTATAGGGCATCTCATAATTGGCCATAATGATAATACAAATGTGCCCTTTAGAAAAGAGCACTTATCTGTTCCAGGCCATGTTATCTTTACTCGAGGAGGCCAGATGAAACTCGCAAGCCTTCCTCTAATCCTTTTCCCCAAGGCCCTATTAAGCCAACCCAGCACATATGGGGGGCTTTTATGCTCCAAGGCCATTACCATTGTACTGTCTGTCCCTGTTGCAAACAGGTTGGGGCTGGGAAGAGAATATTTCCATTCTTGCCATATCCTGGCTTCAAAAGCTCATCTTTACTAGTGACTTGCAGTTGTATAGGTGCTGCAGCCCTATGTAACAGAGCTTCCATTGGAGAAGGCCCACCCTTGTGAGGTCTCTCATTTAGAATCCTGTCAGCCATAACCACCATGTCCACCCCTTCAGGGATGGGGGTTGGGAAGATAGCCTTAGTCCCTTTTTTAAAAGACCATTGTACGATTAAATCATTCCCACTGCCTGGGGATTATATGGCACATGTAACTTCCACTGAATGGACAACTGGGAGGCCCACCTCTGAACCCAATGTCCAGTAAAGTGGGTTCCATTATCACTCTCTATGGCTACAGGCTGGCCATACATAGCAGTAAGGCTATTCAATGCCTTCACAATGTTTACCCAGTCTGGGGCCTTACAAGGCCATACAAACAGAAGACCAGTATTTGTATCAACAGCTGTGAAGATGTATCTGAAATTTTCTGACCTTGGCAGTGGTCTGACAAAATCCACCTTCAATTGAGTCAGGGGCACCCTTCCTCAAGTTATTTGCCCATCTGTATGGGGCATCCACCAGGGATGTGGACTCTCTTGAGCGCATATTGGACAAACACAACAGGCATTCACTACATCTTCCCATTTTATAGGCAGGGCCCATCGTTAAGCCACCACCCACATGGTTTTACTGCCATTATGCTGAATTTGTCGATGTAACCACTGGGCTACATCAG
>NW_007739148.1:37914-38544 GCF_000696425.1 Galeopterus variegatus | reverse complement strand
GATCCCATTACCGGTCAGTAAAAAAGACAAAAAGGAAAAAAAAAAAAGAAAGAAAAGTATTTTGGAAAGAAGACAAAACAGTCTCCTGTCATTATACCTGAAAATCACTTTTCACAATGAAAAACTTTGATGGATTAGAAACTAAATATGTTGTTCATTTTATGCTGTTATTCACATAGACATTAATAAAATAATGCAACGATCCCAGAATGAAGAGCCACATAGAGATGAAATTCAAAGCATAGACACTGGAGCCAGATTAACTGGATTTAAATTCTGGATTTACTTGAGGTTGAATAGTTTATTGCTCTGCAACCTTGGCCAAGTTACTTGATTCAGGGTCCAAACTATAAAAATGGGATAATAATAGCAGTGACATTCCTAGGATTGTTGTAAAAATACAATGAGTAAATACATGTAATGTGCTAGAAAACACCCCAAATACATTATCACAGCCAAATAAGTGTCTGCTATTAAATTGTCTATTTGCACATATATGCAGATACAAACATACTGTCTCCCATACAATACACATATGTCATGTGAAATTACCATGGGAGTTATTTGGAAACAGAAAACTATTGTAAAAAGAGACTTGCTTCTGGAAGCAGAAGACCTGAGTTCAGTCCT
>NW_007739148.1:33429-36522 GCF_000696425.1 Galeopterus variegatus | reverse complement strand
TTAAAGATGTAGCGAAGGGGAAATTTAGGTTTTCTTCGGGGAGACATTACTTTTTCTGGCTTTCATTTTCTTAATCATACTTAATATATCGAAGGGATATTTAAACATTTAATTGAGTGAAATTATAATGAAGAGTGTTTCCTACGAGAAAAGAAAAAGGCATGAGAAAAGAATGGCTAGAATAAGCAGCAGGACTGGGCTGCCCAGTGGTGAGGAAGAGATGGTGGTTTATATGTCCTATGATCAACAATTACCTGCTCCCTAGATCCTGTTCCCTGCACTCCAACAATGCCTAGAAGGCACAGCATCTGAGAGAAATGGCTGGATCCTGGTGCACATGGATAGGAGGATAGGAATGCCTTTGAGAGAAATGGCTGGATCTTTGGGGCATTTCTGTGCCCCAGGTTGAACAGAAACAGCAGAGTATGACTCATCAAAATGTACTCTGTAATACCAGGTAATGAGCTCCTCAACAGAAAGCCCTGTGGATATAAAAACCAATACATGAGAGACCTTCTCAATGTTTTCCCACTATGTGAGACATGGGATTATTTTATCTCACTCTGAGGAAAAAAAGATGAAATACGAATAGTAACTAAAATTCCCCTATTTTACTGGAGTGAAGATCAGCATCAAATTAAACTTGAATAAATAAAATTTAAAAGTTTATATGAAGACTTTTGATTTCAGCTCTCTTATGTAAAAATCATGTTGTTGAGCAAGGGCTGGGTCTGAAGCTCACAGGCCCCTCAAGCCCATTGTCTGGACTGGGTCACAAACCCTTCACATTCAGGTCTATGAGCAAGGTGACCGGCAGAAAGGTCCTTGGAACCATAGGTTTGAGAGCACGGCTGCAAGCGGCAGAAACCCGAGGCAGTAAACGCCAGGCAGGTGGCAGCACTGCGCATGCACACTAACTCCACCCACACACAACTTATTTACAAAGAATGTGCTGCATCACCGAGTAGAAGCAGCCTGAGGCCCATGCTAGATGCAGCTGTCCCAGAATCATAAGCCAAATAAACCTCTTTTCCTTATAAATTACCCAGTCTTAGGAATTTCTGTTATAGCAACACAAAATTGACTAATACAGAAAATTGGTACCAGGAGTGGTATGTTGCTATACAGATAGCTGAAAATGTGGATGCAGCTTTTGCAAAGGCTAGAGGAGTTTGGCAGACTTAGAAAAAGATAAAAAGATGAGAGAATGTTTGGAAGATTTTAGAGACTGGTTAAATGGTTGTGACCAGAAAGCTAGAGTAGCTATATTAATTTCAGCCAAAGGAGACTTCAGAGGAAAGAAGCTTGTCAGATAGAAGGAGAGGTATTATGTAATTATAAAGATTATCAATTCTCCAAAAAGACAAAACATTCCTATGCAACTAGCAATAAAGCATCAAAATATATGAGGCAAAAACTGATAGAAGTTCAAGGAGAAATAGACAAATCCACTATTGTAAATGAAGACTTCAGTATCAGTCTTTCAGTAACTGACAGATCAAGCACTCAGTCGACTTGATTGAATTGACATTTATAGAAAACTCTGTACAACAACAATACACATTCTTTTCATGATTGCATGGAACATAGGCCACATTCTGGTCCATAAAACATAGCTTTACAAATTTAGAAGAATAAAATAATACAAAGTATGTTGTCAGACCAAAACTGAAATCAATAACAGAAAGATAGCTGGAAAATCTCCTAATGTACTTCTAAACAAACATGGATCAAAGAAGTCTCAAGAGAAATTTAAAACTATTTTGAACAAAATGAAAATGAAAATACAACTTACCAAAGTTCGTGGGATACAGTGAAAACATTGTTTATAGGAAAATTTATAACATTACAGATCTGAAATCTATAACCTAAGCTTGCACGTTAGGAAACTGGAGAAAGAAAAGCAATTTAAGCCTAAAGTAAGCAGAAGAAAAGAAATAATAAAAAGCAGCACATAAATCAATGAAATTGAAACACAAAAACAATAGAGAAAAAAATCAATGAAACTAAAATATACTTTTTGAAAAGATCAACAAAATTAATAACATTCTAGCAAGGATAACCAACAATGAAATAAAAAAACACAAAAATTACTAATACCACAAATGAAAGAGAAATCATCACTATGTATCTCACTGACATTAAAAATATAACAAATAAATACTATGAATAACTCTATGCTCATAAATTTGGTGATTTAGATGGAATGTACCAGTTCCTTAAAAGAAACAAACTACCAAACTCACATAAGGAGAAATAGGTACCTTGAACAGTTCTATATATAATAAATGAATTGAATCAGTAATTCATTATAAACATCCCTTACCAGAGTGGTATTTTTGTTACAATTGATGAACCTACATTGACACATCATTATCACCCAAGTTTCATAGTTTACATTAGTGTTCACTCTTGGTGTTGTACATTTTATGGGTTTTGACAAGTGCATAATGATATATATCATAGCATCATACCGAATAATTTCATTGCCCTAAAAATCCTTTGTGCTTCATCATTCTTCCCTCCCTTCCTGCAATCCCTAGAAATGGTTGATCTTTTTACTGTTTCTATAGTCTTACCTTTCCCAGAATGTCTTATGGTTGGAATCATACAGTATGTGGGTGTTTCAGATTGGCTTCCTTCACTTAGCAATATAAATTTAAGTTTCCTCCATGTCTTTGTCAATTATAGACACAGCACTGCTATAGAATACTAGAACCTATTCCTCCTATTTTTGTATCCATTAACTAGCCTCTCCCTACAGCCTCTACTCCCTACCATTCCCAACCTCTGGCAACCTCAATTCTTCTTTCTACTTCCATAAGGTCACTTTTTTTTAGCTCCTATGTATGAGTGAGAACATGTGGTATTTATCTCTCTGCACTTGACTTACTTCACTTAACATAATGTCTTCCAAGCTCATCCATGTAGAGTTTTGGCAGATATTGATAAGGGTGCTATAAACACCTGTGTGTAGGTTTTTGTATGAACATAGTTTTCAACTTCTTTGGATAAATACCAAGAAGCACAACTGCTGGGTGGCAAGGTAAGAGTATATTTAGCTCTGTAAGAAACTGCCAGACTGTCTTCCAT
>NW_007739148.1:31685-32948 GCF_000696425.1 Galeopterus variegatus | reverse complement strand
TGCTGGGTGGCAAGGTAAGAGTATATTTAGCTCTGTAAGAAACTGCCAGACTGTCTTCCATTGTGGTGCTACCATTTTACATTTTCACTAGTAATGAATGAGAGTATCTGTTGTTCCACATTTTTGCCAGCATTTGGTGTTTTCAGAATTTTGGCCATTCTAATCAATGTGCAGTGGTATCTCATTGTTTTAATTTACATTTTCTGATGACATGTGATGTGGAGCAACTTTTTATATGTGATGAGTTTTAAAATATGACATCTGATCCATGAAAGTAAAACTTGAAAAACTGGACATTATAAAAATTAAAGAACTTCTCATCTGCAAAAGAAGCTGTTAAGAATGAAAAGAAACCACATACTGGGAGAAGATATTTTAAAATACTTATCTGAAAAGAACTTGTATCTAAAATATACAAAGAAATCACAAAAATCAACAATAAGAAAACAAAATTTAAAAATGAGCAAAAGATCTGAACACGTATCTCACTAGAGAAGACATACAGATGTAGATAAGCATATGAAAAATGTTCAACAAGATTTTCTATTATGGAATTGTAAATTAAAACAAGAATCTGATACCACTACACAACTATTAGAATGGCTAAAATCCAAAAACTGACGATATTAACTGCTGGTGAAAATGTGAAGCAACAGGAACTCTCATTTTTTGCTGGTAGAAATCCAAAATGGTAAAGTCACTTTGGAAGACAGTTTGGCAGATTCTTACACAGCTACACATAGTCTTACTGTACGATCCAGCACTTAATGCTCCACAGTATTTACCCAACTGGTTTGAAACCTTACATCCACACAAAGCCTCCACACACGTTTATAGCAATTTTATGCATAATTTTCAAAACTTAAAAGCAAACAAAATATTCTAGGATAAACAAAATGGATAAACAAACCTGTGGCACACCTATACAATGGAATATTATTCAGTGACTTAAAAAAATGAGCCATCAAGCCATGGCAAAATGAACCTTAAGTATGTATTGCTAAGTGAAGGAAGAAAGTCTGGAAAAGCCACAAAATGTATAATTTCAATTATATGACATTCTGTAAAGGGCAATATATACAGATGGTAAACTGGTCAGTAGTTGCCAGGGATTCAAGATGGCAGAGAGTGGGGAGATTAAATAGCGAAAAACAGAGGAATTTTTAGGGCAGTGAAACTATTCCATATGACACTATAATGATGAATATATGACATTAAGCATTTGTCAAAATCAATAGAACTTTACAGCACAGAGTAAATCAA
>NW_007739148.1:29416-31076 GCF_000696425.1 Galeopterus variegatus | reverse complement strand
GAATATATGACATTAAGCATTTGTCAAAATCAATAGAACTTTACAGCACAGAGTAAATCAATGTGTACAAAATTTTTTAAAAATTATTTAACAGGTAAGGAGATCTTAAGATGTAATGCAGAATGCGACAAAATGAACTAACTGCATTACAAATGTATAGAAGAGCCTCACTGAAGGTGGTGAGGAGTGGTGTGGAAATGCTGACCTAAGTAACTTTGGAACTGAGGGGAGTCTGCAAGGTAAAAGGAACTGTTACAGTAAACACTATACTCTGGTTGGTAAAGTTGTTTCCCACGGGAGCATGGATTATCAATTAAAACCACTGTATGTATATCATACACCAGATTTGAACAATTAAGTAAATGGATAGTAGACAGTGGGAACCAGATTTCTAACTGTTGGGGTGAGAGTTTACAGATAAGCAAGGATAGGAGGCTAGAATGATCAATGGTAATGGATTATAGTTGGTGACATCACTGTGGATTCATGTTTAGCTTAATATAGATAGAAATGGTTACATATAGAAATATGTATACACATATGCATATACTCAAGTTAATATACATGCATATATTTCCTTTTTCTGTCAGCTGAAAGGGCCTAGAAGCAACCACACCACAGGAGCAATAGTCACACCTAGTGCCCAGATCTTAGTTTCAAATACGACTCTCCAATAAAAGGAATCAGGGCTCCTTGGTAAAATGGCTGATTCTAGCACTGTGGCAAAAAAAAAAAAAAAGACAAGATGAACCTGGAGAAAATGATGAAAAATAAATAAATAAAACCACAATGCACAAAGTTGAGGGTATTTCAAAGGGACATAGTAACCCACAAAATACTTCCTAAAAGCCAAAACTAGAATAATTTGAACAATAAAATAAAGTAGTACTGAATTATAACCCAAACTATAAAGTAAATATCCAAATATTCATACTGAATAGAATAAATGTTTATATAAATAAATACATAGGGGTATGAATGGACAAATATCTCATACAGAAAAATTACAAATAACTACATAGACATTCCTCCCTCTAGAAGGACTAGCATAACTCCCCTCTTCTTAAGTGCAAGCTGTGCACGGTGACTTCCTTCCAAAGAGTACGGTATGGAAAGGGAGAAAAAAAGAGTAACTTTGCTGTGAAAAATCTGTCAAACACTACCTCAAGTCAGGTGACCAAAGTTAACACCAGCAGTGATTAGTTACATTGCTAGTATGTGCTCTTGATATGAAGTGATAAGAAAGACGGTTTGGCTTTGTGGTATTCCTCCCCAAAACACATTGTCCAAGCCTAATTATGAGAAAAACATTAAGCAAACTTCAGAATGAGGGACATTTTACAAAATATCTGACTAGCATCCCTCAAAACTGTCAAAGTCATAAAAAACAAGAGAAGTCTGAGAAACTCTCAAAACTGATTGGAGCCTAAGGAGACATGATTACTAAATGTAACATTGTGTCCTGGAACAGAGAATGGGCACTGGGTAGATGAATAAAGTATGGCCTTAAGCTAATAATGCATCGATGTTCGTTCATTAATTGTAACAAATGTACCATGATAATACAAGATGTTAATAATAGGGGAAATTGGTGTGGAGTATATGGGAACTCTCTGTACTTTCTGGCAATAATTCTATAAATGTATAACTGTTTTAAAAT
>NW_007739148.1:24073-29391 GCF_000696425.1 Galeopterus variegatus | reverse complement strand
AAGTCTGAGAAACTCTCAAAACTGATTGGAGCCTAAGGAGACATGATTACTAAATGTAACATTGTGTCCTGGAACAGAGAATGGGCACTGGGTAGATGAATAAAGTATGGCCTTAAGCTAATAATGCATCGATGTTCGTTCATTAATTGTAACAAATGTACCATGATAATACAAGATGTTAATAATAGGGGAAATTGGTGTGGAGTATATGGGAACTCTCTGTACTTTCTGGCAATAATTCTATAAATGTATAACTGTTTTAAAATTAAAAAAACTCACTTAAAAAGTAAATATAGACATATATGCCTGTGTGTGTGTGTGCGTGTGTGTGTGCAAAGTTCCCATGAGTACAGCCTCATGTCTTGCCAATTTCTCTCTATACACACCACACTTCAAAAACACCAAGCCTCTACCAGATCCTCTATTACCACATATTCTGTTACACCTCTGTGCTGCCTCTGCTAAACCTTTCCTCCCACCTTCTTTCCTATGCATCCTTATCCTTTTTGTTGTGTGTGTGTGTGTGTGTGCGTGCAAAGTTCCCATGAGTACAGCCTCATGTCTTGCCAATTTCTCTCTATACACACCACACTTCAAAAACACCAAACCTCTACCAGATCCTCTATTACCACATATTCTGTTACACCTCTGTGCTGCCTTTGCTAAACCTTTCCTCCCACCTTCTTTCCTATGCATCCTTATCCTTTTTGTTTTATATTACATATTTCCAGGAAGTCTACACTAAACCTAAATAAAGAGCCCCTCCTATTTATTCTGACAGTACCCTACACTTCTACTGTCAAATAATTAATTTTTTCACTATTTAAACCCCAGTAGAGTGGGAGCTCCATAAAACGAGAAACCAGGTGGAACCCGAAGCTTTTTGCTAGAAAAACACCTCCCCTATCTCACTAACCATATCTCCTTGCTATACTTCGCTTCACCGTTTAATGTTCGTAATTAAGAAAAATGCTAAAGTATACACACACACACTTGCACACGCACATGCACACACACAAATCATACCTGGAAAATCTTTTTCACCTCGTTAACTTGTTTGTTATCCAACCCTCAGTCCCAGGGGTCACATATTCCAAAGAGAGTTCCTCTAATTCATGGGGATTTTAAGTCATCTCTTAGCATCTATACCCTTGAACACTTAATTACATTTGTGTTTATCTCTACCACTAGTCTGAAGATGTCGTTCATTTTTGTTCCCCTATAATTTGAAAAAGGCCTGATACACAATAGACTGTCAAGAGATTCTTAATGAACTGACTTGAACTGAGCTAGCCAGCAATTTTTCTCTGGAATAAGCATACTTAGTTAGATTGGAGGTTCTATTTTTTCCAAAAGGGAATGAGTTCATTTAGAAACAGAAAGAGTCAAATTTCGAAGTAGGAGCAAATGCCCCTGGCAATCTAACTTTATTATTAAAAGGACCTACCATGCTCAACTAAGTGTTCCAACTATTGCTTTTAAAAGCCAAATATTACTATTCCAAAACTAAAAAAGAGAAAGAGAGAGAGTTTCAATGAGGAATAATTTCAGGGTAAATCACAGAAACAATTCTGATTTTCTCCTCCCTTGCACATCTTAACATCTCTAAAGCACAAATTACAATTATGTATGAACATAATATAAATGCTAATTTCTAAGATATTCAGTCTATTTTGATTATGGAAATACATAGATATTTATTACTACTACTACTATTATTTTTATTATTAATTTACCATTGGCTCCAAATATTGTAGAATGCCTTAATCTACTTGTTCCTTCCCCATACTTTTTATTTGTTTCCAGAAAAAAAGAAAAATGCGTCCTGTACCAACTTTCTAAATAAAAGTTTAAGACCCTACTGACTTTAGGCTTATGTAATGTTAATGCATTTCTATTTTATTTTTCTATATACTTTGGATTAAATATTAATTTGGGGGAAAAGTTACCAATGTAGCATAAAATATAGCTTTTTAAAAACATAAGCATCAACAGTGACTAAAGAAAGCTGGATATTGTGCCAAAAAGAGATTTTAATAACAGTGTCATGGTCACAGAAGCCTACTGTTTAAAAATTAATTTTCAGTTTGAAAACATTACTGGCAGCACCAGGAGTGCACAAAACATATTCTCTCATTGTCAGAGCTGCTCCTTGGAGCATAAATACCAAATGCTACAAGTAAGGAGAAAGAATACTTTGAACCTCAGAACAAATGTGATATACAACTGAAAGTATGCACAATTGTCTCTAAATAGTATTTTCCAAGCAACAATGTGGATGAAAATAAAAAACAAACTGAACACTTACTTGTTCTATAAATAAGCATGATCCATCTTGAGGTCATTTTTTTAGTGGTTGCATATGAATAACTAAATTTTACTGAAGAAAAAGATAGAAATTCCGTTTAAATTAGCAAAGTGACAGAAAAATTGTCTCACACCATTTATGCCTTCATTTGATATTAACTAAGCAACTGATGTGAACTGGGGATCAAGTGAGGTGATGTACACGAAGCACAGCCATTGGCCTACAAGAGGCTTTACGTTAGTGGAGAACTAGACAAAAAGACAAACAGCCCTGCATCATAGAGACAAAGCCTGCTGTGGAGCCAGTTCAGATGATTCTCTGATTTGTGGTAGTGGTAGTGATTTACTCCAAAGCTTTGATGAATAGGGCATATGTAGGATATAAAGCATTTAGCATTCCCACCAAATACATAAAGTAGTGCCTAGAAGGATCTGAGACATGCTTCCCTAACGGAAATTTGCAAAAGGCTTTGAAATTTGGTGGGTGTCCTGGCTAGCTCATTCACCCTGGTTATCTTTTTCTTTGTCTTTGACCAGGCTATTTTTCAACAGATAGAAATGAACTTATAGCACACTGGTACTGTTGTAAATAATTCCTATCCATATAAATGCAAATTATGTCTGAGTGAATGCAATTGGTATGGCTCTGTAGATATTCAAGAGTTTTTCCAGTTTGCACTCATTTGTAAATTTGTTTCAGCATTCCTTATCCGACTGTAAATGTGTGCCTCCTTGAGTTATCTTACAAACCAGTTGTCATATCTCTCTGGTTTCCTCATTAATTGCATCAAATAAGATCTTTGGCATGTGTTCATTTTATATCCATATGAGTCATGATTTTGTCCTTTAAAAAAAAATCTTTTAATAGATGAATAAAGAAACCTTAAATCAGATAGAATGTTTCTGTATACTGCTATTACTTATATTTCAAGAGAGTGATTCAGAACCTGCACAGGATTCACACACTGTTATCAGTGGTGCTTTTTGGCATTTATTCCTTTGGAAACTGAGAATGATGAATTGAAACCATGAGTTCCAGGAGAAGAATGCCCCAGCAAAAAGAAAAATGTGGAAGAAAGAATCACATGGTAAACATTTAGAAAGACAATCCATGATTACTAGCAACATTTATTTATTCTGACCATCATGATCAACAAGTGTGTATACTCTGGAGGATGTGATGAATCCTTTTATAACCACTCCACAGCACTGAGCTGTGTTCACAACTAAGGGAGCCATTTAAGGTATCTCCATTTGTTTTTAGAGCAATAACACTTTTTGAAATAAATTAAAAGTCTGGCCGTTTAAATTAAATCACTCTGTATCTTAAAAATACAAGCAATCCTAAAATAGAAGAAAATACAGGCTTTACATGTTTCTTGAGTTAAGTGAAATGTACTAATTTGCCAGCTTGTCTGCAATATGGTTCAAAATAGTTATAGATATGTGCAGATATAGAGATATATGTAACAGGAATTTAAAATGGAAGTTCCAGAATACACAAGAACCAGCAATTTTCAAAGCAGTATAGAAGTTTAAACGTGCATGGCCAAGAATGGATTAAATGGCTTTTAAATTCCATGCCACATCAGGTATGTAAAAGTCACGATATCAGAGAATTAAAAAGAATGTTGAGGAAGATTCCTTGGACAGAGCTATGCTGGGAAATACACAAGAAGGATGTGTTTGCCTCCAACCAGCCCAGTGACAACCACCAATCTCGGAGTCACCGCAGGAAGTGCCCCAGGTTCCCAAGCTGGGGTGGTGAGAGGTGAGGGCTTTTCCACACACCCCTGATGTCTGCACCCAGCCCAGTAATGACCAAGCCACTGCTGGAAGCCCCCTGATCTCCCCTGTGGGAATGAGGGGGGTGCCACAGGCCTCAATCCCTCCCCTGCTCTTTCCTCCTTCTTCCATCCCATTTCCTTCCCCCTCTTCTCTCCCCCGCCCTCCCGACAGCTCTGCCAACAACATCCTAGAATGTAAAAAAATTAATAAAATGACATTTTTTTTAAAAGGAGGATGTGTCTGTTGTGTTACCTCCTAATTCCAAGTAAAGAGAGAGAGTCTTTAAGTGTGAAGTTCAATACTATGCTAGCTTTAGGCATTGACTGAACTAGAGAATCAGAAGATACCATCAAAAATCTTACTGGCTTTATACCATCTCTCAGCTCTCTTGTTTCCTCCAGATTTTATTCTCTGGCAAAGGTGGCATCAGCAAATAGGTTTACATCAAGCTTGTGGCTACTAATCCAATGAAATAATGGTACCTTGCCTTCAGTGGTTTCACCAAAACCCCAGAGAAGTACTCATCCATCCTACCGGTCAGGTTTTATTCACTTTTCCCTAAACTACTGTGGCCAAGAATATAGTGTTCTGCTTGGCCATGGCGTGGCAATGTGCCCAGACTTACGGCAATGGGTATGAACTACTTGGAACAGAGTCTCTATAAAGGAAGACAGTATCTATCACCAAACTAAGGAAGCAGGAGGAATTCAAGGGTGCTGAACAGATAAAAACTTTAGCCATCCTAACCTGCTATCCTGGCTGTTAAAATAATGTTTTCAAAGACATTTAACCGAGATTGGGAAATCAGGATATATATATATATATATAATACATATATTTATATATATAATATATATATATGTATTATATATATATATAAATGATAACATAAGATATCGCATTGTGCATGTATATAAATACTGTATTTATCTGTATTGACGGAAAAATAGATGGTAAATAGATAAATAGATACATAGATAGACTATGATGTTGGCTTTTTAACAAACTATACAGAGATACACTAAAAAGATAGAATTCTCCAAAATATTAAAAGCTGTTGTATCTGGTGATAAAATTATGAACAACCTATTTTCTTCTCTCTTTCTTTTTCTCCATACTTAATATACTGAAGATACATACATATATTTCTTTTACAATTAGAGAAGTTCCTAAAATAAGTAAATCAAAGCAAAAAAAAAAAAAAAAAAAAAAAAAAGTGGAAA
>NW_007739148.1:9204-23073 GCF_000696425.1 Galeopterus variegatus | reverse complement strand
AAAAAAAAAAAAAAAAAAAAAAAAAAAAACAGTGGAAATAATTTCCTGTGTTGTGATGGTTACCATCTCAGTGAAAATGGGGTTTGTTTCAGTGAAATCTAACAAGAGGCAAGATTTGTTGATCAGAGTACCAGAATGCTTATAATAATAACCTCTCCTCTTCTGTGCATTTTCATTATTCTGTCTCTTTATATCTCATAAATTCATAGGAAGTCAGAGCTTGAAAAGGGCCTTAGAGGGCATCTAATCCCATACCTTTATTTTACAAGTGAGGAAAGTCTGACACAGAGAAACGCAGGAACTTGCCATCAGTCACCCAGAACTGAGTGACAGACTAAGGACTAGGACCTTACTCTACCTACTCTGAATCATGTAACCCGTTCATCACATCTTTGGCTTATCCATTGTTTCAAAACACTTTCATCGTGTCATCGTCACCCAGAACTGAGTGACAGACTAAGGACTAGGACCTTACTCTACCTACTCTGAATCATGGCTTATCCATTGTTTCAAAACACTTTCATCGTGTCATCAACATTTGCAGGATTCTGTGCTAATATACTGTGGAATATATAAGGACGAATTGTATCTAGTAGAGAAATTGATACTGGCTCACATACTAATATATTGCCAGGTTAAAAAAAAATGCTAAGGGTCTTAAGAGGAAGTTATTCTAGGAAGAAGAGGAGAAATCGGGGGATGATAAAGACACTGAGGGGTAAACCTGTCAGAAATTTTTTTAGGAGATGATACAAACTGAAAATATAATAGACTTCATAAAGCATATCTCTAAATAAAAAAGAACAAACCGTATTTCCATACACATGTAGTATACAATGTGTTCCTTAATGTGCATGTATAACATATATTATAAATTTATACTGTCTCTTTCTAAGCTAAATTCAACTAGGAATTTAAGACTCACTCTCCCAATCAGGGTTGCTGGAACACCAAACACACTTGGTCATGTGGTGGGGGTTATTTGCTTCTTCTGTAATTGGAAGAGATCTTTTTAACCACTCCATCTTATCACCAAAGAAATGAAACCAAAAAGGCCGAAATGCCACAGGGATGACTCTAGATCTCCTGTGATTCCCAAAGTGTGACATATCAACGTGTATATTGTGAAACAGGAAAGCAAGATTGTGGTACCAAGAATATGTATTAAAGCTACAAAAAGCAATATAGATAGTCACAGAGAGGGGCAGAAAAATAGAAACATTCTTCCAAAATACATATGTATATGCAAACTAATATTGAGTTGCCATAAATAATTAAATAATTCTACATCTATGTGCTATAAGGAATCCCTCATAAAATTCTATTTCGTAGAAAAAAAATATTGGTTTCATTAGCATAAGAATATGTATTAAATGGAGTGAAGAAAGAAAAGAAATACTTTTAATAATGCTTAAATACTTAGGAAAAGTTCAATAATCTAGATTGAAGACCAGGGTTTTCTGTGTTCCTGAAATTCTATGATGGGTTACATTTTCATTCTGAAGTAGACTATTTTAAGTCTAGGAATAAATTAACTTCTTCATAACCTTTTTGTTCAAAATTACTGATAACATTTAAATAGCCACTTATTTCCAAGTAGCAATTTTTGATTAAAAGTATAATCACCAAAATTTTAATACTTTTGTTTCCAGAAATAGATATGCACTGTTTTAAGAGTGCTTTTTACAACCTCCTACTTTCAATCCTACATTTTTTACACTTATTTGGCTTATATTCACATTTGACTTCCTGGCATTTACAAAAATGTCTCTCCCACTGGCTCTGAAAATGTAATATTTTAAATGTGTAGTGTTTGTCCACAGTTGGCTACTTTATCATTTTGCGCTTATATGATTTTCTTGCAGTTAATGATGCATTTCCTTTCTACTTTCTGTGGCAAAATAAAAGAAAAAACAATTCAGGCGCATCACTCAAACATACCTAGTGTGCACAGCAGTTCTTTTTGCAATCTGAATCAATGATGATTCATAGCTGTCTAATTCTTTCCTTAGTTTTAAAATTAATTATTGCATTTCAACCACTAAAATCATAATACTTTAAAAAAGAGAAAAAGAAAAAAAGAGAAAGAAAGAGTAAGCTACGTTGTTTGGGGACATTATAAAACACAAAGCAAAAGATAAGGAGTAAGGGCAGGGGTGGAGAGTATAGAAAAGAGAATGAGGGAAGAATGAGGAGGAGGAAGAATAGACAGGGAGGAGGAAAAACAAATGAATAAAAAACCCTGGTAATTGTGGAATGAGCAGACTATAGGGAATCAACTCAGAAGTAATCAACTCTGATAATTTATGCCCCAATTGTGCTTTTTTGGAAGCCTAAGTTGCACAAACTAGCTTTTCACAATCCAGTTTGTCAGATATTTGGCAGCATCCCTACACACAAGTTGTTTTTATAAAAATGTTAGAATCACATATATTGAATAATAAACATACATTTGCATCACTTAAGCAGAAGAGTATAATCAGTTCTCCAAAGTATTATCTTCAGCAAGCATTCAGATGGTAAATCAATCACGTTTAATCGTGACTAAGGCAAGAACTTTCCTAAAATCAAAAAGCTGATTGGGTTATTGAGTAGGAATCTTAATGTTGATCATCAATAGTTGTAATTTTGAACAAGTTCCTTATTGAGTTTGTGACTCAGTATCCTTACCTGTAAAATGACAATAATTACTAGCATCTACTTATCAAGATTGTGAGATATAATGATTTATGTCTTGCCCAGAGTAAATACTCACCAATAAATGCTGTAGCCTTCTGTATGGCTTATTTTAAAACTTTGAGATAGATATCTTTTTCGTTCCTCCCTGTGTTAGTCAGAGTTCTTCAGAGAAACAGAACAAATAGAGGATAGATACAGAGATAGATAAGAAGAGATTTATTAGGGGGATTGGCTCACACAATTACGGAGGCTGAGAAGTCCCACAACAGGCCCTCTGCAAGTTGGAGCCCCTGGCATGCTGAGGTAGTGTGGCCCAGTCCAAGTCCCAAAGCTTCAGAAACAGGGAAGCCCATGGCATAGCTCTCAGTTCGAGGCCAAAGGCCTGAGATCCTGGGGGTCGCTGGTGTAGCTCCTAAAGCCCAAAGGCCAGAGAGCCTGGAGTTATTATATTCAAGGCAGGAGAAGAAGAATGTCCCAGCTCCAGGAGAGAAAAAAAGAAATCACAGTTTTTCTGCCTTTTTTGTTTTGTCAGGGCCCCCAAGGGAGTGGATGGTTCTCACCCACATGGAGGGTGGGCCGATCTTTCTCACTCAGGCCACAGACTCACACGCCAATCTCCTCTGAAAACCATCACAGACACACCCAGAAGAAATGCTTTGCTAGTTCCCTAGATAATTCTTTAATCCAACCAACTTGACAACACTTATGTTGACCATCACATCCCTGAAGGAAACCCTGGGTTTTAGTGCAAGAACATTATTTGGGAGGAGATTCCAGGAAGTACACATAGACTGTAATTGAGACAGAGAAGGAAAGGAAGATAAAACATAATATGTAAATGAGCACATATCCAACTCAGTTCAGCTGGGACCTCTAAGTAACACTGAACATTCCTCAGAGTTGTCCCACCCAAAGAGTAAGACAATGGGGTATTTTTCCAACTAGTCTTACCTGTCATTGCTCTGGAAGAGTTTCACTCCTCAGTATTCTCAGCCATGCCTGCCTACTCTCAGTGCAAGAGAAATCCCTGAGGCAGAGAGCTGCAGAAGTTCATAGTAGGAAGACAAAGATATGTGCAGGAGCAATGGAAAGTCAAGAAGAAATGGGTGGATCCCTGGAGGGAATCCAATGTGTTCAGAATTCTGCTTCAGAAAGTATTCTTTCAATTAAATATATGCCTTGAAACTATAAAACTCCTAAAAGAAAACATAAGGGAAACACTTCAGGAAGTAGAACTGGGTATATGACCCCCAAAACACAGGCAACAAAAGGAAAAATAAACAAATGAGATTATATCAAACTAAAAAGCTTCTGTATGGCAAAAGAATAAATCAACAGAGCAAAAAGACAACCAACAGAATGGGAGAAAACATTTGCAAAATATGCATCTGACAAAGGATTAATATCCAAAGTATACATGGGACTCAAACAACTTAACAGTAAAAAAACAAGTAACCCCATTAAAAAATGGGCAAAGGAGCCCAATAGGCATTTCTCAAAAGAAGATACATGAATGTTCAACAGACACTTGAAAAAATGTTCAACATTGCTCAGCATGCAGGAAATACAAATCAAAACCACACTGAGATATCATCTCACTCCAATTAGACTGGCTATCATAAAAATGGCAGAGCATAACAAAGGCTGGTGAAGATGCAAAGAAAGGGGAACCCTCCTACACTGTTGATAGGACTGTAAATTAGTGCAGTCATCATGAAAAATGGTATGGAGTTTCCTCAGACAACTACAGATAGAACTGCCATATGACCCAGCAATCCCATTGCTAGGTATATACCCAAGGAATGGAAATCATCATGTCAAAGTGACAGCTGTACTCCCATGTTTATTGCAGTTCTATTGCCAAGAATTGGAACCAACCCAAATGTTCATAACCAGATGAGTGGATAAGGAAAATGTGGTATATTTATAAATGGAATACTACCCTGTCATGAAAAAGAATGAAATACTACCATTCACAGCAACATGGATGAACTTAGAGAAAATTGTGTTAAGTGAAATAAGCCAGGCACAGAAAGAGAAATACCACATATCCTCACTTATGTGTAGGAGCTAATAAAAAATAAGTAAATAAAGACACAACAATCACAATAATACATTGAACTTCTCAAGAGAAGAGAACAGAACTGAGGCTGCTGGGAGTGGGAAAGGTGTGTTGGAGGAGTGAGGGAGGAGTTGGTAAAGGGCCATGAAAATTGATTACATTGCATAATGATAAATAGTACTAAAAATAAAAATAAAATAAAATAAACACCAGGCACTCATTCTGTCCTGCAAAAAAAAGTATTTTTTCCACAGATATGTAATGAGTTCTACAATTCTCAAATTATCAGAGTAATAGAAATTAAAATATGACTCCAGCATGGCTTTTTCATTCAATGAGCTAACAGCCTGTTTGAAGAGGTGCAGAGACAGACAATGCTGCCTTGATCCTCACACTTCTTTCCCCCTTCCTCTCCATAATTCCCTTTCTCCAAGTACGAAGAAGTAAGAAAAATTAAAAACTCTTTAAGAGTAGAATAAGCTTTGGTCTTCCTTTCCTAAGCTGCTGCCTTGATCCTCACACTTCTTTCCCCCTTCCTCTCCATAATTCCCTTTCTCCAAGTACAAAGAAGTAAGAAAAATTAAAAACTCTTTAAGAGTAGAATAAGCTTTGGTCTTCCTTTCCTAAGCTCCTGGAGAGTATCAGAGAAGATAGAAATTTTCTAGTATTCATTTGAGAGTAACTGTGTGGCCTTAGGCGAGTTATTTAACTTCTCCAAGAGTTAATTTTCCTTATCTTCAAAATGGAATAAAAACATTTATGTTATAGGGTGACTATGAGCATTAATTATGCCTCTAAAGTGTTTGGCACCATTCCTAGCATATAGCAAGAGCTCAGCAAATGGCCATTTGTTACCAAGTTGAATTTTCTTTTTCTATTTTTTTTTTATTGAAACATAGTTGATTGCAAATATCTGAGCATGCTGAACTTTCAAATGCTCACTATCCATTGAAATGGAGTGTTTGGAGTTAGAAGGGGATAGCAAGTGTTTGTGGAGCAACATATGTGATTTCACTAGTGTAGAGGAGAGATTCCTGACCCTCCCAGTGTTTTACATCTATCCTCTCCACTCCTCCAGTTGTGCCACATATATAACTTGACTTCTCTGATACCCACTTACCTCATTTGTAAAACTAGGATAACAATACCTGCTTAATCAAGAACAGTAGGAAAGTATGAGGCTGACATAAGGTAGAAATCAGTGAGAACCATCTGACAGGGTACAGTCAATACAAATAAGAAAAAAGAATTAATTTAAATAATTCATTTACAGAAAAAAAATGTGTCTTTTCACATTAGTTATGATGTTTCAGTGGAAACAATCTAGACAAAGGCAACCTAATTGTACCAATATTTTGTTAATGTCATCAGAACAAGGGTACATGCTGAGCTAGATAAGCCATTAAATATATCCATGAGTTAATATCACAATAAAAAATCTGATTTTAATATGCAATATTTCCTTATTTTCTTCAAAGTTCTTAAGCTGTCTTATCTCAGGAGTGACCTTAAACTTTGAACTAAATTCTCAAATAATTTGATAAGATGAAAGAAACTTTTCAGGATCTAAATAAGTGGATATGCTCCCTGGAAGCCATCACCTAGTGCTAGAGATAATTATGGCCCTTATGTTTGAACCTTAATGACAGTAAACATCTCAGCATGGAGCTCCCAGCAGCTGTCACTTTCACTTCCATTCTTATTATTTCATCAAGATTACAACAGTCACTCTGACAGGATGGACAGTAAAGGAGTAATATTTGGTGGACAGTTATGCAGTACAATAAGCCTTTCTCTGCAGGTGTCTTAGTGTGTTTGAGCTGCTACAACAGAATACCACAAACTGGGTGGCTTATTGTTGGGTTAAGTGACTACGCCAATTGTATGGCTAGGCATTTCATAACTAATTGTCTGGTTGAGGTAATTCACAACTAAAGCCAAAACATTTTATTGTTTTAGTTATACTAAGTTTCCATTTGTATTGTCAGGGCTAGGGCTCAGGGCTCACAGACTCTACAAACCCATTGTACAGGCTGGGTCACTAGACCCTCACATGCCAGGTTGAGTCACCAGACCCTTCACATGCCGGACTGGGTCATAGACCCCTCACACACAGGTCCATACTAGGTAATGGGGAAAGATCCTAGGAGCCATTGGCAGATGACATGAGCTCAGTCCTCAGCAGTAGCAGCAGCGGAAGCAGAGGGGTGGCCTCTCAGGGCATCCCGGGTGCACTGGCAGCAACAGCTTGAAGCCACAGCCTCCAGAAGCAGTAGCGGCCTCCTTGTGGCCCCCTGGGGAGGGGGGACCCCGTGGATCAGAGCCACTCGTCCTTTATACTTAATCCATCACCCAGGACACCTGGGTGCACATACACAATTAAATTAGACCATAACCAAGCAACACCTGTGTGCACTTGCATGTTTACATCAAATGCTCAGCAAGATTCTTTTTTTGTGCGTGTGTGTGACTGGTAAGGGGATCACAACCCTTGGCTTGGTGTTGCCGCACCACGCTCAGCCAGTGAGCACACTAGCCATCCCTGTATAGGATCCGAACCCGCAGCAGGCAGGAGTGCCTCTGAGCTCCCAGCGCCGCACTCTCCCGAGTGAGCCACGGGGTCGGCCCAGCAAGATTCTGAACATCTGAGGGGCCCTGACCATTTTCCTTCACTTTTCCTACACTTATAAACAACAGAAATTATTTCTCACAGTTTTGGAGGTTGGCAAGTCCAAGATCAAGGTGCTGGCAGATTCAGTGTCTGAGGAGGGCCTGTTTCCTGGTTCACACGTGGGATTTCTTGCTGTGTCCTTACATCGTGGAAGGGATAAGGCAGCTCTCGTGGGGCCTCTTTTATAAGGGCACTAATCCTATTTATGAACATCCCATCCTCATCACCTAATCACCTCCCCAAAGGTTCTACTTCCTACTTCCTTGGTGATTAGATTTCAACACAGGAGTTTTAGGGGGACACAAACATGCAGAACACACCAGCAGGGAAACTCAAGTCTCCTGCTGGTTATTTTCATGATGCTCTCCTCAACTCAAAGTATGCTACCAAAATAAACTATTATTGATTGTTACTCAGTTTCATTGGTCTGGAGGTTAACATTGGGTGACTGTATACATACAAGTGATGCTCCTCTTTTGAAGTTCTCTATGAGGCAGTGTAATGTAAAGAAAACCCCCTGTAATGAGAGTCAGAAGGTGTAGGTTCTAAACCTGCTCACCTGCTATTAATTCACTAGTTTTTTTCATCTGTAAATGGCAGTAAAATACCTGCTTTTACTACCCTCCTGGGAGGTCAGCAGAACCAAAAGACTCCATGTTCCAAGAAGATACCATCTCTTCTCTATTCACTCTTTCTCTTAACATTTCGATATAGAGTCAGCACTTCACAACTACATGTTGACAATGCTTTGAACAGTACTGTAACACACAAAGATAAGATGTAGCTAAATCACCTTACGTGATTCTTTAATTACTTTTGCATCTTCTCCATCATTACCCTTTTCCATTTTCAATTGTCCTCTAAATTCATCTTAATTTCTATTTCATGGAAAGATATCATATTGGCTGCTTAAAATTACCAGGGGAACTTTGAAAAAACATGAATTATAATGTAATATCCACATGTAGGGGAATAAATAAATTAATTAATTATTGTATCTCCATACAGTGGACAATGGAGATTAGACATAGACATAGATATATTGATATATACTGAATGATAGAACAGCTTAGCCGATACTTTAACAATGTAACCATGAGAGCTAAATTTTTGCCTATGTATGTGTATATTGTCTCTCAAGTCCCTCCCATCCTTCACTTCTCTAGTAACAAAACCTCCAGGGCTGGCATATTTCCCAGCCCTCTGTGCAGCTAGATGTTGCCCCATGACTAAGTTTGGCTAAAAGGATGTGAAGAGAAGACATGTATGTGACTTCCAGGCCATCTCCCTTAAAAGGAATACCCTTGCACTAAGATTTCCTTTTTCCTTTCCTACCAGCTGAGAAATCATAACATGTGAAAAGCTACCTTAAACCCAGAAGCAGAGGCAACATTTTGAGAACTGCAGAGCCACACAAGCAGAGAGCATCTCTGGATGTCCTTCCTGCACAAAGACACCTGCCGTCCTGGAGAAAAATAAACATAGAGTTTGTTTAAGCTACTAAAGTTTTAGGTTTCTATTATAATATCTTAGACTATTCCCTAATGATGTAATACAATATCTATAATTCCTCATAAAATAAAACATAAAATTATTAAAGTAACACCTACAAGAAATGCCACATTTTCAATAATAAAAATGACAGCCAACCCTCAATGCACCTGCTTTATGACTGGCCCACAGTAGATGATGCAGCTGCTGTAGTAATGAAAAGATGAGCATGACCCATGCTCTCCTGGAACTTCATCTCTAAACTAAGACAGACATATTTCAAATCAAATAGTTAAATAAATAATTATAAGCTCCATTGCTAGGAAAGGACAGCACAAATTATCATGGGAGAGAAGAGTTGGGAATAAAAAATAATCATCTGTCACTTTCTTCATGTTTCTACTAAATTATTCCTCTATTGGAGGTTTGTACTTACCAGTTCCCAGTTCCATTCCTTCACGGGGCTTTTATTACACTTCTTACACATCAATTTTATGAAATGTACTTGTTTCCTTTCAATAAGATTATCTCTTGCATATAAACTGATTTAAGCAAGTTTTTGTTTTTGGAACCAAATGGTTATTAATTAAACTAGGAAGATGATCTTTGCAAATGCCTGAAAATATTTTATTTGATTCCAATAATGAGGAGGGAGTATTGCATGGTGAGGAAGACATCTTTATCTGTGCTCTAAAGCAGTGTAATCCAAAAGATATAAAGCATAATTTTTAAATAAAATGTAGATCCACAGATGTGATTTTTAATTTTTAAACTAAAGTAGCAACATTTTCCAAAAAAGTCCAATTAATTTTGATAATATATCTTTATTTGTCTTTTAACTGTTGAGTTTAATACATTGATATTTATTACAATTATTCATACATTCGCATTCATTTTTACTGTCTTATTTTGTACACTCTGTTCATTTTTGGTTTTTTATTGACATAATCACACATAGTTATGGGGTACAGAGTAATATTTCAATACATGCATATATGGTATGATGTTCAAATTAGGCCAATTACTATATGCATCATAGTAAACATTTATCATTTCTTTGTGTTCAGAATATTTGAACTCCTCTCTTCTAGCCATTTGAAAATATGCAATAAATTATTTTTAATTACATATGCCTAGCAATACTATACAGCGCTAGAACTTATTCTATCTAATTGTAAGTTTGTGTTCATTAACCAACCTCTCTCTATGTCCTCCCTACCCACTACCCTTCCCAGCCTGTGCTAACTAATCACAATTCTACTCTCTACTTCTATGAGCTCAATTTTTTTAGCTCCCTCCTGAGTGAGAACACGCAGTATTTATCTTTCTGTGCCTGACTTATGTGAAGGAGTCACTCAGTTCCCAGCACCTCTCCCAGTGGCCTGAAGTTGTGTACATCCCATCAGTGACCCCACCCAATTCAGCAGAGGAGCAACTGAGCATCCCAGTGCCTCTCCTGGCTTCCTGAGGTCCCATTCACAACCCCAGCAATCTTGGCCAGGGTTGTCCACTCAAGCAGAATATCTGCAGAACCCTGAGTGCCCCTCCTGGGGACCTGAGGTCCAGCCTGCCTAAGGTCTGCCCCACAACCAGTGACCCAACCTTCTGAACCAACAAGCTGCTACATGCCTACATGTGTCCCCCCCAGGGCTCAAAAATCTGCCCACTGAAAAGCCCTCACCTCCCCGCTCCACCCCACCCCCATCCAAGCTGCATTACAGCCTCTACAAACACCCATGGTCTAGGCCACTGAGAAATTTGCTGATTGAATAAAGTCGAAAAAATCATACAGAGACTACACTACTGCACCCATGAAGAAGTAAAGCCAAAATACCCTATCCAACTGACACTGTAGAACACATCTACCAGAAAGAAAGTGTCTTTTGCTACAGAGCGCACTTCGCAGAATTAGAAGAAGCAATTTCCACCAGATGCACAGACATCAATGTGAGGATTTTAAAAAACCACGAAAAAGCAAGGAAACATGACACCCTCAAAGGAACACAATAATTACAAGAGATCCTAAAGGAAAGAAAATTTGTAAAACGCCTGAAAAGAAATTTAAAATAATGATTTTAACAAAACTCAGTGACATATAAGGGAATATAGACAGTTCAATAAAATCAGAAAAACAATTCATTATCTAAATGAGAAATTTAACAAAAATATAAATGCCATAAAAAAGAATCAAACAGAAATCTTGAAACTAACAAATTTATCAAATGAAATTTTTAAAAAAATACAACCAAGAACTTCAACTACAGACTTGAACAAGCAGAAGAAATCATTTCTGAGCTTGAAGAAAGGTCTTTTAAAATAACCCAGTGCTATGGATTGAATGTCCCTCAAAAGTTCACATGCTGGAAATTTGATCCTCGTTGTAACAGTGTCTTAGGACTGTCCTACAATTGTATCTTGGAAATAGATAACTTGTTTGATTTCAAAGATGGGACTTTGGACTTTTTTGAGTTTGTACTGGAACAAGTCAAGACTTTGGGGTTATTAGTACAGAATGAATGTATCTACATGTGAGAAGTACACAAATTTGGGGGGCTAGGGGCAGAATGCTATGGGTTGAATGTCCACCAAAAGCTCATGTGTTGGAAACTTTATACCTATTTTGGTATTCGAAGGGTAGGGCCTTTAAGAGGTGATTGGATAGTGAGAACTGTGCTCTCATGAATGAATTAGTCTATTCATGGAGTAAAAGGTTAATGGTTTAATGGGTTATCAGGGAGTGGTTATGACAGGTTTATAAGGAAAGCAAGTGAACACATTAACACTCTTGCTCATGCCATCCTCACTATGTGACACCCAGCATCACAGAAAGTCACCAATAAGAAGGCCCTCACCGGATGTGTTTCTTGGACCTTGGACTTCCCATTTTCCAAAAATGTAAGAAATAAATTTTATTTTCCTTACAAATTACCCAGTTTCAGGTATTTTATTATAAGAAACACAAAATAGACTAGTACACCTTGTCATACAAAAAAAAAAAGAAAAGAAAAAAGTTAAAAAGGAAAAACAATGAAGAAATCCTGTGAGATTTATGGGACCAGTTTAAGCAAACAGATATTTAAATTATGGGTGTTTCCAAAGGATTCGAGTAGGGAAAAGGCATCAAAAACCTATTTAATGGAATAATAGCTGAAAACGTACCAAGTGTTGGAAGAGATATGGACACTCAGGTCCAGGAAACTCAAAGATCCCCAAGTAGATTCAACCCAAAAATATTATCTATAAGGCACATTAAAGTCAAACTGTCAAAAGTAAAAGACAAAAAGAGAATTCTAAAAAGAGCAAGAGAAAAGCACCTAGTCACCAAGGCAACCCCCATCAGACTAAGAACAGATTTCTCAGCAGAAATCTTAAGGCCAAGAGATAATTTTATGGTATATTCAAAGCACTAAAAGACAAAAAAACTGCCAGCCAATAGTATTATACCCAGCAAAGCTATCATTCAGAAACAAATAATAAATATTATTTGTTCCCAAGCAAGCAAAAACTAAGGAAATTCTTCACCACTAGACTGGTCTTACAAGAAGGTCTTAAGAGAATCTTTCACCTTGAAGTGAAAGGACAATAACTACCATTATAAAAACACTCGAAAGAAAAAAACTCACTGGTAGAGCAGATACACAAATGAGAAAGAGAAGGGAATTATATATCATCACTACAGCAAACTACCAAACTGCAAAGATAAACAATAAAAGAAGGGGAAAGAAAACAAATGATACACAAAACAGCAAGAAAATAATTTACAAAATGACAGGAGTAGGTTCACATCTTTTAATAATAACCTTGAATATAAATGGATTAAATTCCACACTTAAAAGATATGGGGTAGATGAATAGATTTAAAAAAACAAGAACCAACTATATGCTGCCTACAGGAAACTGACTTTACTTGTAAAGACACATATACACTAAAAGTGGAGGAATAAAAAATGTACATTTTATTTAACCCAATTTATGCAAGATATGATTGTTTCAGTACGTAATCAATAGTTCACCCTTCTTTTTCTCATACTAAGTCTTTGAAATTTAGTATTTACTTTACACTCACAGCACATCTTAATTTGGATTAGCCCCATTTTAAGAGCCTAGTAGGCATGGAATCTAGTGGTGGCTATATTTCACAGAGAAATTCTAGAAGGAAAATACCTGAATTCTTATTCCAGCTCTTCCTGATTGGAAGTGTAACAATGACCAAATCACAAAAAATCTCTGTGCTTAGTTTTCTTACACGTAAAGTAAGAATGATGATAATAGTTCCTACCTCAAATGGTTGTTACTGTGGCTATTGGGTTAGTATATAATAACACACAATAGTATCAGATATTAAAACTTGGTATGAATAGTGAAAGCTATTAACAAGTATAGAGCCAGGGCTAAAAAAAAAATGGTCTCTTTATTTTTTCTTTCTATTCCAATTTCCTTTCCAGTTGTTAACATTATCAAAATTGTAGAGCACCAGGGCACTTTCTTTATGATGGGTTGTTTTCCAACTAATCATATTTTAAGTAAAAACCTGATCAGGTGAATCAGGTTTCCTTCTTTTTTCTTATCACCTCCCTGACTACTTCTATTTTATCACCTCTTTGTTTTCTTCTATTTTCTTATCACCTCTTTCACTTTTTTGTGATGCCTTTCCCACCCATCAACTTTTGTTTCCCTCCTAAGTTCTCTACTAATTATGTGACCTTGGTTAAGTTACTTGATCTCTATGAAACTCAGTTTCCCCATCTGGAAAATGCAAATCAGACAACTTTCCTATTGGGATTTCTGTGCCATTAAGTGATGCAACATAGTAAAAAATTATACAGTGCTGGCCCTTAATGTAGGAACTTAAAGTAAATTATTAAAGTAATATATATATATATATATTTTTTTTTTTTTTTGTCTTTTTGTCTTTTTTCCGTGTCCGGCAACGGATCCCAACCCCCAGTGTTGCCCCCGTACCGGA
>NW_007739148.1:8029-8593 GCF_000696425.1 Galeopterus variegatus | reverse complement strand
TCCCAAGCGGCGCACTATCCAGTGCGCCACCAGGCCGGCCCTAAAGTAATATATTAAAAATATATTTTTGTCTCCAATATTATAGTCTTTTGCTTCCCTTTAAGCACCTTATTATACAGCAGTTATAAGTGCTTAACGTAGAAACAAGGAAAACAGGAACAATTTCAAGTAAAATTGCTTTGCACTGTAATCTGTGTTTTATTTCATCTGCTTATGCATGCAATGTAGACATTTACACATATTCACACACAGACATTCACACAGAGACAGACACACATGCACACACACACAATCGAGTAGATTGCTAAGAAACTTTGATTTGATAACAGAAGAAACTATTGGGATTATCATAGCAAGCCTTCTCCCTTTTCTTGGTAGATGAGGTTGAGAGAATTATAAGAAGGTTGATCACTTCCAAGGTCACACTGCTATTACTGATATGGTTAAAAAGAGAAAACTGAACTAATATCAGTCCATTTTTCATTCCATTTACAATGCATTACCAGGGAAGAGAGCTGTAAGAATTTTCCTCTTGGGTTTGCTCCAATTATGTGACATTCATTA
>NW_007739148.1:5802-6832 GCF_000696425.1 Galeopterus variegatus | reverse complement strand
CTCTCTCTCTCTCTCTGAAGGGCAGTGAAGAGTAATACATAGTTTTATTATTCCAAATATTTTTGTTTAACTGGAAACATTTTTATATCTATGATCATGTAAATTAAAAATTAATTTCTTATCCAAAACAAATAATTTTCTGAATGAACACAAATATATAATGTTAAATTGTCAGTTCATCAACATGCACTTACTTAGGAATTCTAGAGTGGAAAAATATAATAACCAAACTAAAAAACATATCAGAAGCGCTGAAAGGTAGATATGAGGTGGCAGAAGAATCAGCAAACTTGAAGACATGAATAGAGATGATGCAATCTGAAGACAGGTGAGTAAAAAGAATGAAGCAAAACAAACACAGCCTCAGAGAAATGGGGCACCACCACTAAGCACACCAACATTAATGTAATAGTATTACCAGAAAGAGGAGAGAGGGAAAGGAAAAGAAAATATATGCAAAGAAATAATAAATGAAAATACCCCCAAATTGATTAAATACATTAATCTGTATCCAAGAAGCCCACTGAACAACAAGTGGGATAACTACAAAAAGACATATACCCAGACACATTATAGCAAAAATGTTGAAAGAGAAAGAGAAAATGTTATAATCTGTAAGAGAAAAATAATTTATCACTTAAAAGGGAACTCCCATAAAATTAACAACTGACTTCTTTAGAAACAATGGAGAACAAAATCCAGTGGGATGATATATTCAAAGTGGTGAAAATAAAAAATTGTTAACCAAGAATGTTACATACAGTGATTAAAATGTTACACTAGAAAATATCCATTTAATATTAAAAAAGGCCAAGGGGAACAGAGAAACAGAAGTGGCATGATATACATAGAATACAAAAAGCAAAATGGCAGATGTAAATATAACCTGTTCATAGTAACACTAAATGTGAATGAATTAAACAATCAAAATTAAAGATTATCAGGTTGGATAAATAAACAAAATCCAGATATATGCATTTACAAGAGATTTTCCTTGGATTCAGAGAAGCAAAAGGTTGAAAGCACCTAA
>NW_007739148.1:3179-4400 GCF_000696425.1 Galeopterus variegatus | reverse complement strand
TATATGCATTTACAAGAGATTTTCCTTGGATTCAGAGAAGCAAAAGGTTGAAAGCACCTAATAAAGAGCACCAAAATAAGTAGAGCAAAACCAATAGAAATGAAAGGAAAAATAGACAATTCAAAAGTAGTAGTTAAATAGTTAAACTTTCAGTAATAGATAGAACCATATAGATAGAAAATAAAAAGGAAATGAATATGTGAAAAACACTAACTTTTTATACTTGACAGATATCAATGGAATACTTCACATGAGAACAGCAAAATAAAATTTCTTCTCAAAAGCTAGTGGAACATCCTCAGAGTAGGTAATATTTAAGGATATAAAACAAGCTTCTATAAATTTTAATGGATTGAAATTGTGCAAAGTATATTCTGCAACCACCATAGATTTACCTGATACATTGATAACAAAAGGAAGTTTAGAAATTCACAAATACATGGAAGTTAAACAATGTGCTACTCCTAAATAACCAAGAGGTTAAAAAAGAAATCACAAGTGAAATTTGAAAATACCCAGGTATAGAAAGAGAAATACCACATGTTCTCATCATAACCAGTAGCTAAATCCGTAAATAAGCAAATAAGCAATAAAGAGAGACAAAGAGAGAGAAAGAAAGAAATAACAATCATAGTAAGAGGTTGAACTTTTAGGAAGAGAGAAAAGAACCATGGTTACTAGAGGTAGAAAAGGGAAGGGGAGTAGGAGAGGGAAGAAGATTAGTGAGGAATTTGTCAACAGACCCAAAGAATGATTGTGTATTGTAATGATGAATAATCTAACTATCCCGATTTAATCATCACACATTGTATACAACTATTGAAAAATCAATGTTGTACCTCATATCCATGTATAATAAATTATCTTAAAAAATTTTTTAAATAAAATTCTAAACAAAAATAATAAAATAAAAATTTAAGATAATTAAAAGAAAATACCTTGAAATGAATGAAAATGAAAACACAGCATACAAAAATGAATGGAATGNAAAGTTGGTTCTTTGAAAAGGTCAACAGAGATAACATTTAATTAGATTAACCATTAAAAAAAGACTCAGATTATTAAAATCAAGAATAAAATAGGAAACAACACTGACAACCATACAGAAATAAAAAGGGAATATTATGTATAAAACAACCTATATGCCAACAAACGAGGTAACAGATGATATAGAAAATTTCCTAGAAACATACAAATTACTAATACTGATTTAAGAAGAAA
>NW_007739148.1:0-997 GCF_000696425.1 Galeopterus variegatus | reverse complement strand
CTGTGGCTATAAAACTCTAAGACAAAAACATAAATGAATTTTCATGATGCTGGATTAGGCAATGGTATCTTAGACATGACAATAAAAGCACAAGAAAAAAAGAAAACTAAATTTTACTACATCAAAACTAAAAATATTGTGCTACAAATTATACCATATTAAAAGTGAAAAGACAACCCACACAATGAGAGAAAACATTTACAAATCATTTATGTGATAAGGGACTTGTATCCAGAATCTACAAAGAACTGTAAATTAATAATAAAAAGACAAATAACCCAATTTTTTAAATGGGCAAAGGATCTGAATAGAAAATTTTCCAAACAAGGTATATAAAGGGCCAATAAGCACATTAGGCAAATACAAATCAAATGTGCGATGAGATACCACTTTGTATCCACTAGGAAACAAAACACAATAAGAAGACACAAAATAATACAAGAAGACATACAAAAACAAGTATTGATTAGGACATAGACAAATTGGAACCTTTACACATTGCTGGTGGGAATGTAAAATGTATCAACTACTTTGGAAAACAGTTGGCATTTCCTCCAAAGGTTAAACATATAGCTACTATGTGTCCCAAACAATTCTACTTTCAGGTATATATGCAAAAAACAAAGGAAAAAACACTTTTCTACACAAAAACTTGTACATATATGTACATACAGTAGCATTATTCATAAATGCCAAAAAGTAGAAACAACTCAAATGACCTTCAATTGATGAATGGATAAACAAAATATTATTTAGCAGTAAAAAGGAATGAAGAACTGATACATGCTACAACACTGGGGAAAACATTGTGCTAAATGAAATGACAGGCACAAAAAAACACATATTGTATGTTTCCCTTTATATCAAATGTCCACAAAAGACAAATCTTGCGGCTGGGGCATGGATGGTGGGGGGTGGGAGAGGTGAAGATGGGGAATGACAACTAATGGGTCAAAGGTTTCTTTTGGGAATGACGAAATGTTTTAAACTTATTATA
>NW_007739147.1:37601-38547 GCF_000696425.1 Galeopterus variegatus | reverse complement strand
CCTCTCCATTTGTGTACTGGACCCCATCCTTCCTCATCTGCTCAAGAACATGGCTCCTTCCAGAGTCCTCTCTCTTCTTGCAGCCTCATTTTTAGTCTTTCTACTGAGTCCCTCCATTTCCAAAGACATTGCAATGTTTTTCTTCTAGAAGGCAAACCTTCTTTGACTCACACCATTCTCCAGCTTCTGTGCCGTTCCTCTACTCCATTTTGCAGCAGGATTTTATGAAGGAGTTGTCTGGGCTGCAGTCCCCCTTCATCTCCTCCCAAGCTCTCTCGAACCCATCCCTTTTGCTCTTTCATTCTTGGGTATCCGTATGAGTAGCGTTGCCCTAGATAGCGTGATCATGCATCTTTAGGAACAGGCATGAATTTTGTTTCAGAGGGATGCTTCTGCCAAGAAATAGCTCTCATTCAGACTCAGAGAAAAAGGGATGTGATGAGAAAACTGGTTATAGAGGTAGAGTAGGAAAGGACAAAGGGAGTTATTACCAAGAAAAGGATTTTGAAGTTCATTGAAAGAGAAAAGAAAATGAGTTCTGAGGCATACAGGTCTAATTGTGAGCACAAAGGATTTTTGTGGTCACCTGCAGGGTTAATTCTGACCAAGATTCAAACTTCGCCGATATATGCAGGATGGCTGGGGTCATTAGGAAAGGCAAAGGTCCTGGAAAACGTCTGAAGTGGTGAAATCCCCTTGCTTGAGTAATTGAAAGCTAAACTGGACAAAGCACTATGAAATATAATTTGGCCTGCTTCTCCAGGGGATGGAGAAAATGATCTAATAGGTCTTTTCCAACTGTGCTTTTTGTGACCTCCGGCTGTTAACATCACTCTTCCTTCGTTATGTCAAAATGAATTGCCTATTTACTACTGAACTCTAGAAAGCAATTTTTCTCCCTAGGTAAGGCAACAACCTAGCACTGGCTACTTGCACTTCATTTCAA
>NW_007739147.1:35321-36320 GCF_000696425.1 Galeopterus variegatus | reverse complement strand
TCTATGTGTGTGTGTATAAATTTAAATTGTATGTGTGCACCCATATATACACACACATATATATGCACACACATAATACATATGTGTATATATCACTTCTGTCTATAAGATTATGTGAAAGGTGCCTAATTTGTAATTTACAAAAAAAAAATCATTGTTTCCTGCACAGTTTTGATTAAATGAGGCAATAAATCATATGCCTAAAACATGCCAAGCATCTGCCAAGGTAAAAGTTGGCTCAGAAAATGACAAATACAGAACTGTGGAGCTGTAGGAGTTTTATAGTCTGTCACTGGCATGACAAGTAATGATATAGGGCAGCATTATGTCTCCTCTACTGATAGTCCAGCAACAAATTTTCTATTGTAATTCTTTTGTTTGGCCCTCTGTATCTTCATTTAAATGGGCTGCATCTCCTTGAGCTGAAGCAAAGATATATATTTTCCCTGCTAACGATGTGTCTCCCAGGTCCCAGGATTATTTTCACACTTGATAAAGTTCACCTATGCAGCGGACTGCAATCAGTCAGTGGCTCCAAATGGAGACAGACATGACGTTGATTTTTTGCACTCTCTGTGGACAGACAAGCCCTGGATTGCTGGTGTTTTACCAAGACTTCTCTCCCAGGAGAGATTTATTTTTCCCAATAACTTTACAAAAATCATTTAGCGTGTAAATTCTACCTGACTCTAAAAATTTATGTCAAACCAAATCTCTGTTTTGGAGTCTGAGGCTACCCTTTCTACATATTTAATTAAGGTGAGAATAAACAAATACAAATTACAAGCTGTTTAAAAGACTAGTTGATAAAACTAAAAAATAATAGGCATTAAGGTCAATATTAGAAATGCAATGCTTCTCTTTGAACAGCCCATGAGTAAACAAAATGTAATACAAATACAGTGTAAAGTAGCAATACAGTGATTCCTGGAAAGTATAGGGCACAGCACTCAGAGTTGTGTAGCTTACGATCTCAGCAGGGATATAGTAAAATTTCAC
>NW_007739147.1:33881-35070 GCF_000696425.1 Galeopterus variegatus | reverse complement strand
AGGGCACAGCACTCAGAGTTGTGTAGCTTACGATCTCAGCAGGGATATAGTAAAATTTCACGTGGGCAAGTAATATCTCCATATATGGCTAATTTATTCTAGGTGATTGCTACAAATAATATATGAATTCTGAAAAGGAGGATCCTGGAATTGGGAGTAAGATTTATATACATGAAGAGGAAGAAGGAAAGGTGCAGTCTTGGAAATGAACTACAGTCAGCAACAAAGTACTGAGTATCTTTCAATTGCTAGTCGAGATAATGTTGAATGCTCCCAACACAGAGAGGTGACAAATGTTTGAGGTGATAGATATACTAGCATCCTGATATGATCATTGAACACAGTATGTATGTACCCAATTATCATATTGTTGTCCATAAATATATATAATTATCATGCATCGATTAAAAATATAAAAAGAGAAAAAAAAGAGAGAAATAGATAATAGAATAGTGGTTACTAGAGGCAGAGAAAGGTGGGTAGAAGGGCTGAGGAAAGGTCGGTAGACTGGTACAAAGTTACAGTTAGACAGAAAGAATGAGTTCTGGTGCTCTAGGGTGACTATAGCTCATAATTCTGTATTGTATATTTCAAGTTAGCCAGAAAAGAGGATCTTGGGTGAGAATTTCACAAAGAAATGATAAATGTTTAGGTGATAGATATGCTCACTGTTCTTATAGGATCATTATACAATGTACACATATATTGAAACAAAAAAAGAGGAAACTTTCTTATATAAATGTCTTTGGGTTATCAATCTGTGGGTTTGTGGGTTACTTATATTTGTGATTTTGGAGATAAATTTTTATTACTGGAATTTTAAAAAAGGCAAGGAATAAGCAGTCCTGAAATGGTCCTTTATAATAAAAACAAAACAAAAAAATGAAACGACTGACCAAACAATCAACCAAACAGCAACAACAATAACAATTCCTGCTTGGGTAGCCTCTTAACGAAAAAACGTTAAATTAATGCGGTTACATGAATCCAAGGAAACCAAAAATGAGAAAACAAGCCGCGATCTCTCATCTCCTCTTTTCTCCCTTAGTGATGATAATTTTTAAAATGTTTTCATTTTCATATTGATAGCTTGTAAGCTAAGTAATATGTGCACAGGCAAAACATTTAATACACAAGTATATACGGAAAAAAAATCTCACCCCACACCTTTAGTACTCCATTTTTCCTC
>NW_007739147.1:25204-33819 GCF_000696425.1 Galeopterus variegatus | reverse complement strand
ATACACAAGTATATACGGAAAAAAAATCTCACCCCACACCTTTAGTACTCCATTTTTCCTCCCCAGGAGTAAGATCTTTTACTAGTTTCTCACATTTTCAGCATATAAAATTATATATATGCATGTGCATATATGTACACACACATAAATACACACACATATGTGTATATGTAGACATATATGAGGGTACACCAGGAGTAAGATCTTTTACTAGTTTCTCACATTTTCAGCATATAAAATTATATATATGCATGTGTATATATGTACACACACATAAATACACACACATATGTGTATATGTAGACATATATGAGGGTACTTAAAAATGTTCATGGAAGGCCGGCCCGGTGGCGCACTGCTACAGTGTGCCACTTGGGAGTGTGGCGGCGCTCCCGCCGAGGGTTCGGATCCCACATACAGACCGGCCGCTCACTGGCTGAGCGAGGTGCAGGCGCAACACCAAGGGTTGCGATCCCGTTGCCGGTCCCGGTCTGGTACGGGCGCGACACTGAGGGTTGCGATCCGTTGCCGGTCACGAAAAAAGACAAAAAGGAAAAAAAAATGTTCATGGAAAACTGGAATTAAAAGACAATGTACTTTTTTCATGAACTTTTTGAAGTACTCTTGTATATGTGCATGTGCGTGTGTTTCTGTATGTATAATAAATTTCTACCATAAACTTTTAAACTCTGAGTGGATTTCTTTTGAAAATCTGTCAACAAATGGTACTATTGGCCATAGAAATACTCTTTATTTATGTTCATTTCATACTGGGAAATGGTTTCTGTTTTCATTTTATGGTTCTGGTGAATTCTCATGAGATTTAACTAAAAATCATCGCTAGAAGAGTTGTGAAATGTCTCAAATGGTTCCTGGGAAAGACAACAACATGAAAAAGCCAAACCAGTCCATAACATTGGAGCTTGTGCTATCTGGGTCCTGATCTTTGGGCTAAAATCACATAGACAGGAGCTTGTTATAATTTCTAACAAAAATAAACTTTTAGTAAAATGGCAAGAGTAGGTGCCAGAATAGCAGAATCCAAAGTGTCTTTTTACTTCTTTGTTAAGTCCAGAGCTAAATGTGAATGGGGACAAACAAGGCAAGCTGTGAAGTATTGAATTCTCATACTCGTGGCCCTGTTACATATGAGGTGACACATCTGGAAAGATGCCTAGAAGTTTGGCTGGGCAGTTTTCTCCGACAATGAGTTTCAAATAATGGTTAGTTTCTCAGTTAGGTATTAACTTTTATTTATTTATGTATTTATTTTTAAACAAAGAATGGAGACTTATTTAGATAAGTTGAATCAGCAGGGGGTATTTCATGGATCACAAAAGCAGGCAGGATAGCTGGGTTGTCCTAAAATGTACCTTCATTTCACAGGTTAGAAAACAGAGTTTACAGAGGATTCACAACTGGCCCTTTTCTCCCTCCTTTCTCTTTTCCATTTCTCTCTCTCCCATCTCTCCCTCCCTCTCCTTCAGAGGACACAACCCGTAACCACCCGTGAAGCCTTCTCTAAGGGAACCACTCAGGTCTTCCCTCATGCCATGTCACTGGAGAACAGGGGAGAGGATGTTTTTGCTGCTTTCGGGTGATTATTCTTCCACTCATAGACCAAACCAAGCAAACCACTCCATCCACTGGGCTTTGATACTCGTGCGTCCAGCTGTGCTGTCTCCATCTGTCTCCATCACTGTTATTTGTCAATTTTCTGGTTGCTCCCTCTTCTCAATTGAGGGTATTAGAACCTGAGAGATTTACAGATGTACTTTGTAATTCATCTTCAAACTTTGTCTCCTTGACTTCAGTAACAGTTACTTTCATCACACTTCAGTCATCTGTTCTCAGGACCACATCCCTGTCTTGCCTTCACCCTAAACTGCTCCATTACACAGAAATACATTAGAAATGCAATGCCTCTCTTTGAACAGCCCATGAGTAAACAAAATGTAATACAAATACAGTGCAAAGTAGCAATACAGTGATTGCTATCACTCTAGTGTCTAAATCTCAGACCACAGTTTTCTGCCATCTTTCTGCCCCTTGATTTTCTGCTTTATTCCATTGTGTTCTCCATTTTTTCCCCAATCCAATAGTTTTCTCCTGATACCTATTTCTTCTCTGGCCAGCATGAATTCCATGGTTCAGTATGTGAACCAGCACTATTGAGTTCTCTGACCCCACATTCCCTCTGCACATACTTGGGCAGACTTCAGCTATGGGTCACAGGTACTGTATGCTCTGTTATTCCTAAACCCAGGTGGCAGAGTTGATGCTTGTGTTAGTCTTCTGAGGCTGCCATAACAAAATACCATGGCTGGGTGCTTGAACAATGGACATTTATTTCTCACAGTACTGGAGGCTGAAAGTCCAAGATCAGGGTGCCAGTAGGATTGGTGTCTGTCAAGGCCCCTCTTTCTGGCTCAAAGTCGGCTGCCTTCTCACTGTGTCCTCAAATGCTGTTTATTCTGTGCAGACATATGTACAGAGAGAGAGAGAGAAATCTCCAGGACACCAGTCCTATTGAACTAAGGCCCCATCCTTATGACTTCATTTAACTTCTTCAATGACCTTATCTCCAAATATAGTCACATTGGGGTTAGGGCTTTAGCATATAAATTTTGGGGGTATACAAATCAGTCCATAAGAAAATTGAAGGAAATATAATATCTGTGTGTATGGGCACCACAACAAATAAGATATCCTTCAACCCCAGCCAAACCCTTGAAACCAAAAGCCAGTCCTCTCATTTGTTCTTGGTGAGCTCCTTCCCAGTTCTTTTGAATGAATGACCTTTGCCTGTCTCCTCAAGCTTCTATTCAGTCACTACTCTTCATGCTACCAATCAAAGCTTTTGACTCATATTTTTCAGTGAAGGTTAGAATCTATTTTAGCTCTCACTAGCCTGTGAGCTACTTGAGATCAGGAACCATGTCTTGTTCATTTTTTTATGTCTTTAGCACAGTGCTTGGCATATCTTAGACTCTCAATAAATACTGAATGAATAAATTTCCTTTTTTGTATCCACAAAATGGTCATAATCTATACTCCAAACTATCTAGTCGCAAAGACTGTGTTTTTCCGCCTTACAGGACCATTCTACCTGCCTGTACCCTGAACCCATCTCCTTTTGGCTTTCTGGGACCTTGTTTAATGAGTTGTTGCCTCTCTTTTGTATGCACATTCATCCTCTATTAGCTCATTCTCTTTAGCTATAAATACTTTCAAGTCTTTCTAATATTAGGTAAACTAATAAAAATATCCCTTCAAAATATAATTTTTTCCTGTAGCTAATACTAAAAATGTACTTTTTATCATCTCTAAAATTATTGAAAAGATAATCTTTATTCTTTAATGCACCATGATCTGGCTTCAAACTCTATCTTCATTTTGAAATTGCTTTGCAGTTACTTCCATTGCCTCTGTAGCTAATACTAAAAATGTACTTTTTATCATCTCTAAAATTATTGAAAAGATAATCTTTATTCTTTAATGTGCCATGATCTGGCTTCAAACTCTATCTTCATTTTGAAATTGCTTTGCAGTTACTTCCATTGCCACAGCAAACATACCTTTTAACATTTTTGTCTCACTCAACCACACCACTTCTCCTGACACTTCATCCTTGGCTTTTATGATTCTTTAATTCTATGATAAGCTCCTCTCCTCTTCATCTGTGAATGCTGGTGTTCCCCAGAGACGTTTCCTTGGTCCTCTCTTCTCACTTATCTCTCTGGTGATTTCAGTTTAGTCTGTGGACTGATGACTCCATTGCCTCTGGGCACAAATACTGCAAATACTGCAAAGCTTTGCATTAAGGCGCAAGACCATATAGCTGCCAGTTTGAGATGACTTAGCTCAGGGTTTCTCAATGCTGTTGGCATGTTGGGTCTGCTAAGCATTTGTTATGGGGGCTGTCATGAACGTTTAGCAACATCACTGCGCTTTTTTCACTAGATGTCAGTATATTGCCAGATGTTCACTGTGGGGTAAAATTGTCCCTAGTTAAGAACCCCTGATCTATCCGAAAGTGGCTTTATAATAACAAGAAAAAAAGGAGCAATTAGCTAATTGCAGTATTCTTAGGTTCCAGAAATAAGCTCTAATTTCAAACTAATGTGATCTTTTTTGAATGAGATCACTGTCTTGAAATCTGCACTTCTCCCCACGCCCACCATCCTCATTGACTTTGCAACTCAGCAGGGCGATTTGGCAAAATTTCCTGGGATTTTAGTTTTTTTTCACTCTTTGTTCTGTTATTTACTTTCCTTAGAAAATAAGTTGAACAGCAGTAGCAGTGGTGGGCAACCCTAACAGCTGCCCGAAATAGAAGGTTCTTGTGGAGGGAGAGGTGGGGATTAATGACAGTTAACTGATCATGAAAGAAGGAAAATAAAACTTTTCAGGGAAACAATTGAAACCATACCAACTTTTTTAATTACTGAAACTTGAAATAGCTTGGTCTCTTTATGCACATGAACTAATAAGAAAATAGAAATTACTTCAGTAAACTTTTGGATTTTTATTAAATTTGATTTCTACCCTTTTAGATTAAATATGCACATTTAATTCTTTCCCATTCTAATAGATTGTGCACATCCCATGAGAAGTTGCCCTTCCAGAACACGCTTGGCAAAAAGACCTCTTTCTACCTGCTTTGTTTGTTACTTGTTGAATCAATCATTGAACCAGTCATTGGGAGTACGGGCTAGGCTGCAAAGAATTGGTGTCTTAGAGTGAAAACCTGAGCATGTGTAGGTAGAAGAAGTCATTGGTTTAGTCTGAGTAGACAAAGAGAAAACAAAATGCAAGAGAATAAAAAAAATAATCTCAGCTAAATATATACTACAGATGCTTCTCAACTTATACTGGAACTATATCCTGACAAATCCATTGTAAGCTGAAAATACCATTAGTTGAAAATGCATTTAACATACCTAGCCTGTCGAACATCCTCTTAGCCTAGCCTTAACTCTAGGCACTTACATTAGCCTAGAGTTGGGAAAAATAATCTAACACAAACCATATTTTATAATACAGTGTGTCAAACAAATCATGTATTTTATTGAATACTGTGCTAAAAGGGAAAAACAGAATGGTTGTATAGGTACTTGAAATATGGTTTCTACTGAATATGTACTGCACCATCGTATAGTAGAAAAATAGTAGATGAATCTATTGTAAGTCATGGGGACTGTCTGTATATTAAAAAACCTTACAAATTAGATGCAAGAAAATCCTTTCCCTTTCATGAAATGGTGACTCAGTAGATTAACTTTCCCTAAAATAAGAAGAAATATATCATATCCACTGGATGATAAAAGTGAACTGTGACAATTATATCCCACTTGAAATTTGACCAGACCTTCTATTTTGCAAACCTCTCCATTCTTTGGCTGTAGATACAGCCAAAGGGGAAATATTCATTTCTGAGCAACATTTTGAGCTTCCTGTCTGTAAAAGTTTTATAATTTCTGAAGTTCCTTAAAGCAGCTCTGTTGCCATGGCTGACGTACAGCCAGCTGATTAGAGAAAATTGGATTTCAGAATTGGTTTTATTTTTTCTTCATTAGTGTCTCTGGATCACCCTATTTTAAAGTCATTGGCATTTTCTTCCTAGAAAATTCAAGGCACACAGTTCCCCCTTTTCATTCATCTATGGAACTGTTAACCGGGCATAGTGGAACTGAGGTTTCCCTTAAATGATTCTGACACTCTTCAGAAGCAAGACCATTGATCACCTTTAATCTTAATGGATTACACACAGTTCCCCCTTTTCATTCATCTATGGAACTGTTAACCGGGCATAGTGGAACTGAGGTTTCTCTTAAATGATTCTGACACTCTTCAGAAGCAAGACCATTGATCACCTTTAATCTTAATGGATTGGAACTAATTTCTTAAGACCTAAGGTTTCCTCAACTGGAAAGGAAATAAATTATAAGAAACAACAACAAAAACCCAGATACAGAAAACATAAGCTCCAGAGAGTAAAAACCATGTCTTAACCAAACAGATAATCAGTGATGATTAATGCCTTTTGCATAAGACTTTATTATACACTTCTCTCTGGAAAACTACTTAGAAATTCTTTTTATGTAGTACTCCCATGAATTCAACCTTAACAAGACACCTCTTTCTCCCCATCACTCTCCGTTCCCTAACCCTCCTTTATTTTTCTTATAAACCGCTTATGGCCATCTGACATACATTTTTATTTGTGGTTATTCGCTCTTTCTCCACTAGGATCTAAGCTTCATGAGAGCAGGGCTCTAACACAAACCATATTTTATAATACAGTGTGTCAAACAAATCATGTATTTTATTGAATACTGTGCTAAAAGGGAAAAACAGAATGGTTGTATAGGTACTTGAAATATGGTTTCTACTGAATATGTACTGCACCATCGTATAGTAGAAAAATAGTAGATGAATCTATTGTAAGTCATGGGGACTGTCTGTATATTAAAAAACCTTACAAATTAGATGCAAGAAAATCCTTTCCCTCTCATGAAATGGTGATTCAGTAGATTAACTTTCCCTAAAATAAGAAGAAATATATCATATCCACTGGATGATAAAAGTGAACTGTGACAATTATATCCCACTTGAAATTTGACCAGACCTTCTATTTTGCAAACCTCTCCATTCTTTGGCTGTAGATACAGCCAAAGGGGAAATATTCATTTCTGAGCAACATTTTGAGCTTCCTGTCTGTAAAAGTTTTATAATTTCTGAAGTTCCTTAAAGCAGCTCTGTTGCCATGGCTGACGTACAGCCAGCTGATTAGAGAAAATTGGATTTCAGAATTGGTTTTATTTTTTCTTCATTAGTGTCTCTGGATCACCCTATTTTAAAGTCATTGGCATTTTCTTCCTAGAAAATTCAAGGCACACAGTTCCCCCTTTTCATTCATCTATGGAACTGTTAACCGGGCATAGTGGAACTGAGGTTTCCCTTAAATGATTCTGACACTCTTCAGAAGCAAGACCATTGATCACCTTTAATCTTAATGGATTGGAACTAATTTCTTAAGACCTAAGGTTTCCTCAACTGGAAAGGAAATAAATTATAAGAAACAACAACAAAAACCCAGATACAGAAAACATAAGCTCCAGAGAGTAAAAACCATGTCTTAACCAAACAGATAATCAGTGATGATTAATGCCTTTTGCATAAGACTTTATTATACACTTCTCTCTGGAAAACTACTTAGAAATTCTTTTTATGTAGTACTCCCATGAATTCAACCTTAACAAGACACCTCTTTCTCCCCATCACTCTCCGTTCCCTAACCCTCCTTTATTTTTCTTATAAACCACTTATGGCCATCTGACATACGTTTTTATTTGTGGTTATTCGCTCTTTCTCCACTAGGATCTAAGCTTCATGAGAGCAGGGCCCTTATTTATTTTTCTTTACTGATGAGTACTAAGTTCTTTATATTCTGAGTACCTGGAGTAGTATTTAGCACATAGCAGACACCCAATAAATGGCCATAAAATGAATATCATTTCTAATTAGCAGGAGTATTTTCATAGTTTTAAAATTTAATTTTACTTCTTCTTGAGTTTGCTGCTGGACCACTTTATACTCAACCTAATATGACTATATTATTGCCGTGGACAATCATAGGTTAATTTACTATCTTTAAAACTAGAGATTGCAGAATCCAAATTTTATACTCAAGGTAGAACTGTACTCAAACAGTTGTTTACTCGGGAAAGCCCACTCAATACTTCTTTCAGCTATTTATTCAGTTATCAAAGCTATAATCAAGTAAGCTTTCAGACTTTCAATCTTCATCTTTTGAAATGTTACCTTTTTCTCTGTTATATTGATGATTTCTTTTGCATTTAATAGAAAATGATCTTCATTTTGCATTCTCTCTTTTGGGTTGAATAAATCCAGTTTAAATAAGATAATGAAATACTTTGAAAAGTATAAAGTATTCTAACATTATTAGTCTTCTTGTAAAGTTATTTCTAACCCCACTGGATTTTGTACTTTTTTCAAGTAAATTATTATGATCTTGTATCTATTTTTCATTACCTCAGTCCTCAATTTTCAGAGGTATTGTTGTATTTTATTTAATCAGTTTCTGTCCTTCACAAGGGANTCCTCAATTTTCAGAGGTATTGTTGTATTTTATTTAATCAGTTTCTGTCCTTCACAAGGGAAATGCTAAGAAGAGCACAACCTCCAAGACACACTAGGAACAAGAACGTGTCTCTGTTTCTATTGGGTTTTGTTTCTTTAAATACCATTTATTTGACAACGAAGGTATGTACTATGTATGCACTCATGGAGATGAACTGGCATCAGCAAGAAAGGTACGGGACCTGCCAATTAAGTTCTCACCACAGCTTGTCTTTCTTCATAGGATGATATNAAATAGATTATTTGTGTGGGGGCTGAAGGTATTCTGGGGGAAATCTTTTCCCACCCAGAAAGGGGTGAGAAGTATGAAGTGGTTGACCAGACCAGACCCCTCTCTGAAGATGACAGTGCCTAGGGCAGTGAATGGAGCAGACTGAGGCTCTCACCGCCAGTGGCCTATGCTGGCAGGGACTCTCCCTGGGAAGTGGGGCCTCACTGCTGTTCCCATC
>NW_007739147.1:17953-24031 GCF_000696425.1 Galeopterus variegatus | reverse complement strand
AAGGTACGGGACCTGCCAATTAAGTTCTCACCACAGCTTGTCTTTCTTCATAGGATGATATTTTTTGCATTTGTTCTAGGGTTCAGAATGAAGGTCATAGCCACAGGCATTTGCTGGTAGTGGTAGCATCCCCAATCATGTTTGTAGAAACTTTCCTCAGCCAAGACTACTTTTATCTTTATAAGTCACAAAGAGGCACTTCGTCTAAATTGTAAATCAATAAATTATAAACATACTTTCCATTTCAATGATTCTCCACTGGGAAAGGTTGGGAAAAGGGCAGCCAATTTTAGAATTTCCTGAGGAAAATTTTCAACTATACAGGTCCTTCATCAATTCTAATGTGGCTCTTAGATAACTCTGTTTGGTGGCTGTGATACACAGGATAGGTTGGGAAAGTCAAGGAAACATGTTCTCTCCTAAAGCCTCCAGAAGAAACATGGCCCTGCCTACTCATTTTGGACTTTTGACCAGCAGAACAGTAAGATCATAAATTTGTGTTGTTTTAAGCCACTAAATTTGCGGTAATTCATTATAGAAGCAGTAGAGAACTAATATAGTGGTCCTCAATGATGTGTGTAGTTTGGGAAAAAATCTCAATATTCCTTCTGTTCTTACTAAGAACCACTGTTTAGATATTTTACTAAGAGCTATTTAAAATAATTTTGTGCTTTCTTATATTAAACATAAGAATATTGACCAGGGAAAAATGTCACACTGAGGGTTTTATTTGGAAAGAAGTCTTAACTACAGTATTAAAAAAGTCTAGAATATGCACTGATGGGGTAATGTACTAAAACTTTACTTCTGTCTTTTGTACAACTGTACTAATGATGGAATTAAATTTTATAGCTTAAAATTAGTCTGTTACTGATTGTCCCATAAATAAAAATATTTATAAAGTGAACATAGACTTATGTTGCTTAATATAAAATACTAAAAATTCATGAAGGCAGATTCATGACAAAAATTTTATGAACTTTCACTTTATAAGGAAATAATAGACTTCTTGCAAACTCCCCTAGTGATCTGATTTACCACAATTTTGCCAACTTTCAACTTTTCAGAAGTACATCTGAAACCTGAAGGAAGGTTTCATCAACATATCATAGATTTGAAAGAATATTGGTAGGTAAATACTTAGAGGCACTAAAATGTAATTCTTCATAATAATCTATTTTTCAAGTGATTATGAACTAAGCAGTCTCTAATATGCTAAACTGGGCTCAGAATTGTTAAGTAAATACATGATTGGCTAAGAGAGAATTTTCAAATTCCAATTTTTTTGGTGGTCACCTGATGTTGAGATGGCTGAGTGCAGTGAACAAAACTGCAAAGAGAGAAGATGATCTGTATGAATTAGTCACAAGGGCAATAGGATAAGCTACATGCACCACCCTGTATGACAAAAGGAAGCAGAAAATGTGTCAAAGGGGGTGATCACTTTCCCATGTCTTGAGTCCATGGAAAATTATTAGAATCTCTTAAGGTAATTGTAGTGGTTTAATAGGCAGTTTCACCAAAAATTATGCAGAAGTATTCCTCATGTATTTGGTCTTTATTTATGACTTCACTAAGAACTGAGAGCATACTATTTAATCATGGTTCTGTGATATTATTTCTACAGGAGACTAAAGTAATGAGAGTCCAGCTATGTAGATTCAGTGAAAAAACAAAGACAAAAACAAATCAAAAACAAAACAAAGACCCTGCTCCCATTTTCTGTGCTGTTAATAAATGGCACTTTGCATATATAGATGCAAATCTTTTGAACATTTTGCAAGGAAGGTAAATATTATTATGCCATCTTTAACAGGTGAAGAAACTGGGTTGAAAGAAGTAGATTAAATTACCCAAAGTGGCAGAGTGGGATTCGAATCCAGATCTATCTAACGATATAGCCTAAACTCTTTCCAGACTTGATATATGAGAATGTATTAGGCAAAAGCAGGATGTAATGTTCTCTAAACTATGCCTGTCAAATACAATTGGCTTGATCAATTTTTTGGATAAGAAGAATTAAAGCTGAAGGTACAAGCATGCATCTGAATGCAAGTATTGTGGTAGTTTAAAAGGCAGGAGAAAAAGAGACCTGGGAACTTTAATTACTTTGCTTATATGCAGAAATATTGATAATCTATTACGACTTGATATATGAGAATGTATTAGGCAAAAGCAGGATGTAATGTTCTCTAAACTATGCCTGCCAAATACAATTGGCTTGATCAATTTTTTGGATAAGAAGAATTAAAGCTGAAGGTACAAGCATGCATCTGAATGCAAGTATTGTGGTAGTTTAAAAGACAGGAGAAAAAGATACCTGGGAACTTTAATTACTTTGCTTATATGCAGAAATATTGATAATCTATTATGAGAGTGCAACACCTTCTTTTGGTATTTTTGTCTCAATGGAGAATGAACCCATTTTTGCACAGTGAGCTTGAGAGATACCAGGACTGAATTTGCTTTAGCAAGCAAATTTAGATATATTCAAATGTTCCAATGAGAATTCATCTGAAGATCCAGAAATTTATAGTCTAATGTATGAATGAGAAGGTCTTAGTCTAAAAGTTTTTGAGAAGACATTATCTGTTTCAACATGGTTATTGTACAGTATTTGATTTTAAATGTACTACAGTTTGACTGTCTCCCAGGAACCACTTAATACCATCTCTCTGATTGGGGAATGCAAAAATAATTTTGGAACAGATTCAGTTGATAATAAGCTGCTTTTTCTGAGAACAATTGGCCAGCCAGTTTCTAGCTTACTGAGGCCACCCTTAAAATGTAATGATAAAAGGATATTGAAGATTCTTTCAGTTGATCTCTTATGAAGGGATCATGTAGTTGTTTTATCTAAAATCTAATTCTTATTGCCTAGGTATAATTTAAGAAGAAAGTTGAAACAATTAAGCTGGGAATTTCATCTGCCATAAGAGCTTTCCTCTGATTCTTGGGGAGTTATTTTAAAAAATGACACAGAAGATAAGGACTTTGGGATGTAATAAAAGATTTTTAACAATATTTGGACAACCTACTAAGTCAAATGTTGGCAATTGAGAAAAGATGATAAATAGTGGAAAAATTTTTTTTCACTTATATGACCAATTACACACAATTTCAGCAAGCGTAGTTGTATAACTACAATTATTCCTAAACTTTGCATGTTTCTTGGATACACTCAGCCAAACACTTTAATGATGATGAGACACCCGGCATTCAAGACTGACCTTGATGTTGTTTTAATTTGGCTTGATGGAGTCACGGCTTTTTGATAATTAAGTGGGTGATAATTTGAGTTCACATACCTAAGAAAATATACTAATCTGTTTTCCGAAATATAACTACACCATGTTAAAGGCCAGATTCTTCTTTGCTGTTACAATTAATACATTGCTAAGCCCAAACAGTGTGCTCATTCCACTGTGCAATATTGCACAAGAGAGGCGCCATCCATAAACACCACATGGTGCATGGGTCTGCACCGCATTGAGTACATATGGAGAATATCCACTGAGAACCAAGGAATCCATTTCCTCTTAAATCTAGGATTTCTTGCTCTTAAGCCCAACACCTCAGGATGGGAAGATCCTAGGATGACCCCAATAATTCTCACCTCCTGGTGTTCATGCCTTTGTGGTATGCCTTCTCTTTGAATGTAGGCATAACCTGTGATTTGCTTCTAACCAACAGACTATACGGCAAAGGTGAAGGATATTACTCCCTGATTAGGTTGGTTTATGTGAGATCTCATCTTGGTGGATTTGAGAGATATTCTCCTGGAGGGCTTGATGAATTAAATAGCCATGTTGGGGAAGTCCTTATGGCAATGAACTTTAGGCAGCCCCTAGGAACTGGAGTTGCCTCCAGCTGATGGCCAGCCAAAAGCTGGGAGAAGTCCCACAGGTGGAAGAAGATAAATTCTTTCAACAGCCTGAGTGGGCTAAGGAGCAGATTCATCACAAGTCAACCCCTCAGGTGATAATGGAGCCCAGTTATACCTTGAAGGCAGCCATGTGAGACCCAGATAATAGGACACAGGTAAGCTGTGCTGACCCATGGCTTCTGACCCGTGGAACTGAGATAATTAATGTGTGTCATTTTAATCTTCTACGTTTGTGGTAATTTCTTATGCAGCAATAACAGATGAATACAAGGATTTTAAAAATATCAAGCCAAGGCATGGATGTTTTTTAATGTCAGAATTTTAGGAGTATCCTGATACGTTTACTTCTCTGCTCTTGCTGTGCAGAGAGGAAAGAGACACTCTGTACTGTGAAATAACCCCAGAGATTGGTTAATGTATGCCAAAAATAGGAACATCAGCAGCTGCTGCCAGAGGACTGGCATTTTTTCTAATACTTGTAGCTTAAAAGACAAGTGTCCAACGTTGTGCTGCATTGACTAGCTAAATAGGGTGAAACAGAACTTGCTTGTTAGGGCTCAGTTAACATTCATTATTCAGACATTTTTTTTTAGACCATCTGCTTTCAGCAGTCTGACTCTCTATACATTGTTATGGGAATTTGACAGAGTGATCTGAGAAAAACATTATATTTGATCAAGGGATATTTTTTAAATATTGGGAAGTTAAGTGGACAGGAAAGAATAATAAACATACAACAAAGGAATATAGGAAAAACGTATGGCAAGAGGAGTGTTACAGATTAGTTCCTGCTAAGGTGCCTGCAAATTCATTTGTGCTCTGCTGCACTTGTTTCTGATTATCTCCTCTGTTACTTTTGGCTTTTACTAGATGAGTGCTCCAAAATGTGAACCACTGCCAGTAGTCTGACAGACTTAGGTTTAGTTCCTTGTTTCCTACCAATCTTTCTTTTACACTGTGTATTTATACTATGCATTTCTATTACAGTGGATGGGGGCATAAATGGGAGAGAAATTGAAGAAATCCCAACTCAAACAGGAGTAGAGATAAAAACGACTCCTTAAAATATCTGGGAATAGAGCGTATAGTCTTTACAAGGAAGGGCAAATTATATGCAAATGATATGTAACTCACATTTATTTTTCCTTCTATCCTTCTAATCACTCAAAGATTAGAAAGTGAAATAATGGTTTGGGGAATTGACAACAGCAACTAAAAATAAAATTATTTATACCTTACTAAAAACATGGCCACTCTATTTTTTTCTCTATTACCTGTGACCTTAGGTATGTCATTTGATAGGTCTGGGTCTCAATTTCCTGATGTGCAAACTGAGGGATTGAAAACCTATTGTTGTAAGGTTGAACTGCAATTCCACTGTGCTCATGATGAGTAGCTCATAGAGTTGTTTTAAGGCTGAAATGAGAAAACATTGTGTCTGACTCATAGCAGGTGCTCAGTAAATTCAATGACAATTCCTTTCTTTTCCCTTTCCCTTTATTTCTAGTTTATTTTTTGAGTAGCTCATAGAGTTGTTTTAAGGCTGAAATGAGAAAACATTGTGTCTGACTCATAGCAGATGCTCAGTAAATTCAATGACAATTCCTTTCTTTTCCCTTTCCCTTTATTTCTAGTTTATTTTTCTATTTATGAGTTGATATAGAGACAGCAAAAACTAGACATTATTTAAAAATAAGTAGGAACTTCCTAAGAAGGAAGTGAGATTTTTCTCACAAAGGAGTGGTTGCATTTAATGTCTGTATTTACAAAAGGATCTGTCTTTTCCTGAACATTATAACCCATAATTATAACACTCAGGCAATGATACCTACACAAGTAATTCTTGGGACTGTGTATCACAGTGAATTCAGGTGGGGCTTTGAATAAACACATATGCCATGGTGAGTTCTCTTTGTTTCCTAGGTTGGGGCAATGACAGGATCGTTTATTGCTTTCCATTGTCCTGTTATTTATTGTCAAAACAATACTAAGCATAAAGCCATTTTGTAATTATGTAGTAGAAGAGCTCAGAAAAAGGCATTCCATGAATACAAATTAGAATTCTCATATGAATTGTTTCCAACAGTAAGTGGCATTGGCCATTGATATATTCGTGTTATTGCATTCCGGATGCAGGATTGATTGTTAGTATCTAGACATCACATATTTAATAGAGACATCCTTTCTGTATT
>NW_007739147.1:13575-17598 GCF_000696425.1 Galeopterus variegatus | reverse complement strand
TGCAGGATTGATTGTTAGTATCTAGACATCACATATTTAATAGAGACATCCTTTCTGTATTGAGTCATCTGCACAGTTTTAACAAACTGCCAAGCACATTCAAATGTTTATGGAAGGATAGGTGGCCCAGTGACATCTACCAAACAGTACAGAATTATTTATCCCACCTGCCAAAAGTGTTATGGGAAGGCAGAGTAATAAACAGTAGTTCTTGCAATCTAGGGACATATGATTTAAATCTGTAGGTACATAAGCCACATGTAGGCACAATATGTTCAAGATACATCACAGCTAAGTTGGTGGTTGGAACTATAAATTCTGCTTGCATTTAGAAAACGTAAATTAATGATTAAACAGAGCTGGAGTAACAGTGTCTCATGGAGAAGCAGACCTCCAACTAATTTTATTTTATAGGCGGAATGAAACGCCAATGTGCAGAATATTTCTGAATATGACTTTTGACATTGCCATGGTGTGTTTAAATTGGTGGCAATTTGTAGCAGTATAGGAATCTAGCAGCAATATAAAAATCTAGGGGGAAGGTTTGTATATTTTGCCACTGCCAAAGTTGGACCACGTTGTTGTATTTGCAGGAGAGCAAAGCAGAGCCATCCCGATTTATGCTGCTGGTGGTAAGGAGGGAAGTTGTCAGGCATTCTCCCTTCTCTGACTTCCTCTAGGGCTTACTTAGTTCAAATGTTCAGAGACTATTTCAGAAAGAATAGAACCTTATAAAGAGGAAGACCCGTATAAAATCATAAACCTGTTTCCTGCCTCACCCTCTGACCTAGCGCCTCACCCTAGTACTTCTCGTTCTATTGCACTGGTTTATTTCTCTCCAAAGCCCTTATCGCCATCACCTTCTGTCTCTCTTTCTCTCTCTTTTACACACACACACACACCCCTTCACTGACTTCCCATTTTTCTCAGGCATGGATCAACTTGTATACTTGTACCTCACATAGCCAAACTCCATGAATGAGTTTTTCTTACTTTCTTACTGGAATTCGAGCTCCATATGGGCAAACATTTTTGTTTTGTTCACTGTTTTATCTACCCAGAGCCTGAGGCACAGTGAGTGCTTCAGAAGTGTTTGGTTAATAAAAAAGTACAACACGAAATTAGAAATTACTGCGTTAAAGTGTCCTGTATTTTAAAGGCTGGTAAGTTGAGACAAAGTGGTCATGTGCAAGAGCGTGGTGCTTTGTATATCTTGAAAACAACTTGGTTCATTGCTCCAGATACCTGAAAGTCTTCACCTTCTGACGTCTGGGGAGCCTGAACTCTCCTAGGTGCTGGGCATGCACAGCACTGCCAGGCACTGCCAGTGTGCTTGTTGACAGAGCGGGGGAGGTTCTGCAGGTCTGGCAGTTAATGGAATCAATCATGTTCAGGGCTCCCAGTAAAGTCAGGGGAAAATTCAGCAGGTTATGTATGGCTGACATGAGATCTCTTGGCTCGTTTTTACCCCATTCAAATCTCCCTTTCTCATTAATTTGAGAAAAGCCAACTGATTGGAGGAAAACCCTCAGTTCTCTAACTGTTGCCAACACTGTAAAAAGACAAAGTGTATTTTTCTTTTTTTGAATGGCTACAATAGACTGACGTATAGTTAGCAATGGGTTAAAGCTGCTGAAAGCCCATCTGTAAAAAACTACAATTACTAACACTTGCTGACAGCAGTAGTGAAAATGAAAAACAATTTTCTTAAAGCTAATTCAAGCAATCTTCGGAGTGGTCATTTGTAGGAATAAATAGTTTGCTGCTGCCATAGAGGATTTAGAGAAAATTTTTTCCCCCAGCGTGGAGCTAAACCAAGCACATATTGAAGCTCACTTGGGGAAGGAGGAAAGAAAGTGTGGGAGACATATATCTTATTAAAAAGCATTCATTTCTCTGTTCTCAAACTAATGTGCCATGCCATTACTTCACTACCTAATGAGTGAAACATTAGTGCATAATTAGGCATCACCTTATGACAGCATGAGCCATTAATCAAACAATAATTTTAAGGTTTGTCATGGAAGGAAGGTTCAGGTTTATTCATGGATTTTTTTTTTTTAAGTAGTACAAGCTGCTAGGCAGTGAAGCTCTGAAAAAAGAAACATCAAACCTTAAGCATCAGAATCTTTTCCTTTTAACTGAAATAATCTGCCTATTCATTAGAGGTTGTCATTTCTATTCAGGATTGCCTTCAAAATTTTCTTCTGGGATTCTCCATCAATTAAAGTACTTTAGTCTCCTAAATGAAGAGTTCAATGAAATTAGAAACTTTAAGTTTGTTGTTAAATAGGGGTAAAAATTTGGGCAGGTAAATTTTAGTGCTTTACGTTTTTCTTTCCCCTGTTATAACTAACATGAAGATTAAATATACTGAAGTCATTTTTATATAGTATTAAAATAACAGTTTGCAGGTTTACAATTTTCAAATGACCAGTTAATTCAGCTCAAAAACAAAGCAAGTGGGATTTGGCTGATTTAATTCCCCTGTTATAACTAACATGAAGATTAAATATACTGAAGTCATTTTTATATAGTATTGAAATAACAGTTTGCAGGTTTAAAATTTTCAAATGACCAGTTAATTCAGCTCAAAAACAAAGCAAGTGGGATTTGGCTGATTTAATTGCTTTGCAATTTATTGGTTTGAAATTAATAAAAATACTGTTGCCTTGACACTTTTCCTCAGCCATCTAGACTCTAAAAATTTTATTCACTATGTTAACGTGGGTGGTTGCAACATCTATTAACTCACACAAGCAAAATGCCACTCCCGTGTAAATCTTAGAACCCACTTTTTAATTCTCTGTCTCTCTAACTTTAATAGTGGCACATTACTGCTCAATTGAGTTTTGAAATGTCTCTGTTTTGAAAGAGGCCCAGTTGGTCAGTTTGATATGGCTACTGAGATGTCTGGGTTCTACAACTACATAAGCTCCTTGGGCTGTACATATCGGAGCTACAATACTGCTCACACCAGAGGATAGATGATTTCTTCCTGCCATACAACTGTATTCCCCCAGGACAGCTAATGATCAATTGTCATATCTTCAAAGGATTTGCCATTTTTCAGTAGGAAGACAGTAAAGGGAGACATGAGAACACTAAATGGAAAAAAATACATTTTATTTCCATCAGCAATGAGATTGGTAGGCGGTTCAGCAAATGAAACAAAAAAGGCTGAACCACAAGTCCATAAGGCAGGGAAGTATGCCTGCATTACTTTATAGGCACAGTGTAGCAGCGACAGACACCAATCATAGAACCTTAAAAGCAACCTAGACATTGATTGTAGTCTGCTAGCTAATCACTAAATGAAGTGATAAGGATGACCATTAAGATATTTTTAGATGAAAACCGAGCTATGAAGTAAGGCTTTCAAAGAAGAAGTAAACAAAAACTTCTAGCTAGGTCTGGATCTTAGCCAATTAATTCAGATTATTAAGATTAAAACTAAAATTAAACTAAAATAAAAACTTTAAAAATATCTTATTTGAATTACAGCTTAGAATGAAGGGGAACAAGTGTGATCTTTGCATTTAAAAAGAAATTTTCTAGGCAATTAACTTTACATAATATTGAAGGGCTGACATGTTATCCTTTCCTGTCCCTCCCAGAACACCAGGTACAGCAGTCCATACCTGTTACCACAGAGTTATACTGATCAGTTTAATTAACAGGAAATGCCATGAAATGTGGATCTTAAACATTCTCTATGGCTGCCAGTAGGCATTTAGAATCATTGAGTGACTTATCTTTCTAAAGGCTTTTTCTTCTCTGGAAGGACAAAAGAAGCTAGCAACGGTGGTTAACTTCAGAGAAGGAAGCTAAAGGATTGGGAGACATGAGGACAAAAACTTATTTTCACCATATAAACTTTGGTACCTTTTGAAGTTTGGTTCACGGGCATGTATTGTTTATTCATATGAATGTTTTGAAATATATACTTTCAAATTCATATATTCTAATTTTTAAATGACACATTTGAGATATGTAATTTATCACTTTCTTAATACTTAATAC
>NW_007739147.1:11437-12710 GCF_000696425.1 Galeopterus variegatus | reverse complement strand
AGTGTGTTTAAAAGAGGAGAGAAAGTCTTCATGTTATAAGCATAGACACTTAAGTTTGGGGCTGCATTATCTGTTGGATCTATCTCCCCCACCCTTTATCCTTTATCCTCCTAGCATCTTAAAAGAAAAAAGGAAAAATAAAAATTGTTTTCAGAGGGTCCCTTCAATACCTGGGAGTAGGTACACTTACCTCAATTTTTCTGGGTTAAATTGTCAGCAGAAAGAGTACAATACAAAAAGAAGAAAAAGAGCAATCTTCCAACTGCAGAAATTGAGGGAAAGTGTGTGCTTAATGAGGAAGGAGAGCAGTACTTCCCATTATTGTGATTTCAGAGAAAAAAGTACAGTGATGAGGCACAATGACTTTTTGAAGAGCTTGTTATGCACAAACTGGAAAAAATGTCACAAGCATTTTCCAGGACAGAGCCCAAGACGGAGGATAATTGGCAGATACAAATTAGTGCTGATCAGCTCAAATGTCCCTTATTTCTGAGAAATCATCACATTTCAAACATCTCAAATCATTTGCTTCACTTGAAACATAATCACAAAGGCTTTTCTGAATGGGATCTGTTATAGCAGACTTAGGGCCACTTTCATAGTCCTATCCTAAGAATTGCTGATATGCTGTTCATCTTCTGTCTCAATAGCCTTGATTAGAAACTGACATAAAAGTTTTCAGATTGCTGGGTTTAAAGAAATGATGGGATAACTGTAGAATTTTCAGAGAACTAGAATTATTTGTTAATTTCTAGTTACACAGGGAAGAAATTCTTTGTAGTTGCTTAATTTTTAATTTCCATCTTCATTAAATTTCATTAAAAGGGAATTCTGAGATTTCAGCACACAAACTCAATATAAAAAATTAATTTTATTTATATGTATATTAGCAAAATAAAAAGATTGGAAAATGAGATAATAAAATTCTACCTACAATGACATTGAAGCATCAGATACTTAGAAACAAATTTAGTAAATGTGGGCATGACCTGTACACTGAAAACTATGAAACGTTGCTGAGAAAAACAAAGAGGACCTAAATAAATGAAGAAGTATACTATGTTCATGGATTAGGAGATTTACTATTGTTAAGAATCAGTTATCCCCCAACTGATCTTTAGATTCAACACAATCCCAATCAACCCCCCTGTATGCTTTTTTTAAAAAAAATAGAACATGTATTAATTTTTTATTGTCACCATAACAAATTATCATAAACTTAATGGATTAAAACAATGCAGTTAATTATCTTACAGTTATGGAGGTCGGAAGT
>NW_007739147.1:0-10518 GCF_000696425.1 Galeopterus variegatus | reverse complement strand
TTCTGCCTTGCTCTTAAAAGGACACTTGTGATTATATTTAGGAACCACCTGGATAATCCATGCTAATCTTCCCATTCAATATCCTTAACTTAATTATATCTGAAAAGTCCCATTTACCAAATGAATAATGTTCCCAGGCTGCAGGAATTAGGACCTAAATATCTTTGAGGACCATTATTCAGCCTACTATGCAACATGTAAGCTTTTTCTAAAATTTATATAGAAATGCAAAGAATCTAAAACAGATAAGTAAAAGGAACAAAGCAAGATGGCTAACTAGAAGGACATATTGCTCATCTCTTCCACAAGGACATAGAATGCATTGAATGCACAGCTACACCTGGACAAGAAAAATGAAAGGAGGGGGCAGAAATACATTGAGGGAGCAGTGGAGATGTTGGTGAATACAGAAACTAAGGATAGTCAAAAAGAGAATGTAGAAATTCTTTGCCATCACCACCCCATCCCCCAACCCAGAGCAGTGGAGATTTAGGAGGAGTTTCTCACTACGGGAAGGAGAGCAGACCAGCAGCCCAACCCAAAAGGAGTCTGCGCTGCCCTTGCAGCCATGCACTTGGTGTTGTAAATGGCTGTGGGCATGTGTGGCTGCACTGGCCTGGGGAGGGCTACACATGGAGCCACCCCCACCCCTCAAGTCCCAGACTGCTGTGTCAAGCTTTGGAGTAGGACTGGTTCCAAAACCCTTGATTTGGCTTCCACTCTGTGTCCTGGGAATGGATGGTTCAGTGCAGCAAGGATGCCACCCTCAGGATGAAGGGGTCAGTGTGAACACCCTCCAGACCCAGAAAGAACTAAACCACTCCCACCTCATTAGTCCCAGGCCTGTGCAGTGGTCACGGATTTGAGATTGCCCCCAATACCTGAGACAATTTTGCTCTTGCCCTAGCAGCAGTCTCACTCCTCTGTGGCCACATCATTGTGCCAATTTGCCCGTACCCGTATACATGAGGCATCCTGAGATCAGGTGGTCCAGTGCAGTGAGCATGCTAGCCACAGGAAGGAGGGAGTTGGCACACACACTTTGTACAGTCAGAAGACTGCCCAATTGAGGAGTCTATCCACTTTTGGAAACCCCACCTTCTTTAGTGAGATGCCCTTGCAATTCATGCAGCTACAAAGAAGTGGTGGATGATTTGTATACCTCTTTTGGGTATGGACACATGCTTGCACGACCAGTGAGCCCACCCAGGGCTGCCTGCCCCAGCAATGGAGCTTCAGAGGGATCCAGCATCTCTCTTGGGAGCACAGCAGCCCACCAACAGCTTCATCAACCTTGTGTGGAGCAGCCTACCCTCACTTAGGAGATCCATAGTGCCCCAGTAATGCTCTTAGTGTCACAGGAGCCAGTCCACAATTGCAACACCCTTGCCCCAAATGGCCACTTCAGCTGAACTGCTATAGAGGCCCCAGCATCCTTCTTGGAGGTGAAGGGCCCCATCCAAAACTGCTAACAACTTGTCCAGAGTGCCGCACTTCAACAGCGGTGCTGCAGACCATCCCAGTGTCTCTCCTGAAAATACAGGGTTCCACACACAAATTCTGTGACCCCATTCAGTGTCACCCACTTCAACAGTGAAGCTACAGAATAGCTTAACACCTCCCTTGGGGTTACAGGGCCCTACCCAGAGCCCAGTGACAACATTGATTCTCTCATTCTAGCTGAGGGGCTTCTGAGCACTCCATTATCTCCCTTAAATCCTAAGGTTCTAATCCTAACCCCCCCAGGAACCCTGCTTGGGGTCATGCCATCCATTTATGCTAAGGACTTTCAGATCACCTTAGAGAAACTATCAGGGTCAAGAGACACTAGACTGAGGTGCCAGTGAAGCCACTCAGGGTCACCAACCTCAGCCAAGGAGTGACAGGACATCCAGGCACTTCTCTCAAGAGACTGAGATCTCACCCACAACCTCAATGACCCAATGTAATGTCATTCACTTCAGTGAGGAACTACTGAGTGCCCCAGTGCCTGGGCCATGGAGAGAGTCACAGAAAAATCATATGTTGAATATGATTGAAATAACCACACAGTGAGTACATTACTACAAGTAACCAGAACCAAAATGAAAACACCCTATCCAACTGTCAATATAAAACACATCTGCAGGAGGGAGTCTCTGCCCTCAAATACCACTCCTGAGTATCAGAAGAAGCAACTGCTCAACCATATGCCCAGACATCAATGTAGGGATATTAGAAATACAAAAACAAAAGAAAATATGATACCCCCAAAGAAATAAAATAATTCTCCATTAGCAGACCCAAAACAACAGGAAACTTATGAAATGACTGAAAAGGAATTTTAAGCTAGCATATTAAGGAAACTCAATGAGGTACAATAAAACTCAGATAGATGACACAAGGAAAAGAAAAAAAAAAAAAGTCCAGGATCTGAAGAAACTTTAAAAAGAGATAGGTACCTTGAAAAAGAACATAGCAGAACTCTTGGAACTAAGGGTTCATTCAATGAAATAAGAAAAATAAAACAAAAAACTGAGAGCTTAAGCAACAGGCTAGAGCAAGCAGAAGAAAGAATTTCTGATCTCAAAGATAGACTTTTTGAAAGAACCCAGGTGGACCAAAAAAAACTTTTTTTTAAAGAAAACCTACAAGAGTTGTCAAACAACCTTAAGACTGCAAATGTCCAAATTATGGGTATTCTTGAAGAGGAAGAGAAAGGAAAAGGCATTGAAAAACTATTCAGTGGGATAATAGTGGAAAACTTCCCAGGTGTTGGGAGAGATATGGACTTCCAGATCCAAGAGGCTCAAAGATCCCCAATAATATTCAATTGAAAAAGATACATTGTAGTCATCTGTCAAAAGTCAAAGACAAAGAAAGAACTGTAAAAACAGCAAGGGAAAAGTGTCAAGTCATCTATAAGGGCATCCCCATCAGACTAATAGCAGATTTCTCAGCAGAAACATTACAAGACAGGAGAGAATGGATGACATATTCAAAGTGCTAAAAAATACTAAGAATACTATACCCAGCAAGGATATGCTTCAGAAATAAAGGAGGAATAGTGTATTTCCCAGACAAACAGAAACAAAGGGAGTTGACCATCACAAGACCAGCCTTACAAGAAATCCTCGAGGAAGTTCTGCATCTGGAACCCAAAAAACAATAATCACCACTATGAATACATAAGAATAAGCAACACCCTCATACAGCAGATATGCAAATGAGGAGAAAGAAACTATATTTTACCACTTCAAGAAAACAATGAACACTGAAGATAAACAATAAAAGGGAAAAAAGGAATAAAAGACATCTATTTTATTTATTGATTATAAATATTCATGAGATACAAAGCTGATTGTCTCTCCTCATGCCCATGATGTGAGGGCCAGATTTATACTGGCAGCATACTCATTACCACAAATTGCGTTTGTACCTCGTGTCCCCGCCCAATTATTCCCAACCTCCCTTTCCCTCCCCCTTCTCCCCCCACTTCACTTTGTAGCCCAAAGAATGTTCTGTCCCTCTGCAAGTCAAACTCACTACTGTGGTCTTTCTTTCCTTCCCTCTTTCTCTCTTAGTTCCCACATATGAGTGAGTGCATGTGGTAATAATCCCTCTGTGCTTTGCTTATTTCACTTAACATAAGTTTCTCCAGGCTCATCCATCTAAAACAACCGTACAAAAAATCAATAAAATATAAAAATAAATAAAATAAAATATCTTTCAATAACAACCCTAAATATAAATGAATTGAATTCTCCACTGAAAAAATGAACTGGCTGAATGAGTTGAAAAACTAGACCCAACTATATGCTGCCTACAAGACACTCACCTTACCTGTGAAGACTCACAGAGACTAACAGTGAAGGGATGGAAAAAGATATACCATGCAAATGAAAACCAAAAATGAGCAAAAGTAGCTATTCTTATATCAGACAAAATAGACTTTAAACCAAAAACTATAAAAGGAGACAAAGAAAGTAATTATGTAAGGATATATGTATCTGTCTAGCAAGAGGATATAGCAATTACAAATATATACACACCTGACTTTGGAGCACCCAGATATAAAACCAAACACTATTAGACCTAAAGAGAGAGTTAGACCACAACAAATCAGCAGAGAAACACGGGATTTAAACTACACTTTAGACCAATTGGACTTGGCAGACAAATACAGAACATTTCATCCAACAACTACAGAATGTACATTCTTCTCATCAGCACATGGAACATTCTCCAGGATAGATCACATGTTAGCCCACAAATTAAGTCTCAACAAACTTAAAAAATTGAAATCATTTCAAGTATCTTTTCAGACCACAATGTATTAAAACTAGAAATCAAAGTGAAACTTTGGAAACTATACAAATAAATGGAAATTAAACAATATGCTCCTGAATGACCTATAGGCCAAAGAAGAAATTAAAGGAGAAATCAAAAAATTCTTGAAACTAATGAAAATAAAGATATGCATTACCAAAAACTATGGGATATTGCAAAAATAGTTCTAAGATATAGTTTTATTGCAACAAATGCTTACATCAAAAGAATAGAAAGACTTCAAATAAATGCCCTAATGTTATACTTCAATGAACTAGAAAAACAAGAATAATCCAACCCCCAAATCAGTATATGGGAAGAAAGAATTAAGATCAGAGCAGAACTAAACGAGATAGAGATAAAAAATTACAAAAGATCAACAAAAGTTTTTTTTGAGAAGATAAACAAAATAGACAAACCATTAATTAGACTGAAAAAAGAAGAGAGAAGACCCAAATAACAAAAATCAGAAATGAAAAGGGAGACATTACAACTGATGCCACAGAAATACAAAGAATCATGAGACACTATTATGAACAATTATATGCCAACAAATTTGAAAACCTAGAGGAAATAGGTACACTTATGGACACATACAAACTGCCAAGCTAAACCAAGAAGAAATAGAAAACATGAACAGACCAATAAGGAGCAACAAGATTGAAGCAATAATCAGCACAGTCTCCCAACCAAGAAAAGCCCAGGACTGAAAGGCTTCCTTGTTGAATTCTGTCAAACCTTTAAAGATGAATTAATATCAATTCTTTTTAAACTATTCCAAAAAATCAAAACAGAGGCCATTCTCTCAAACTCATTCTGTGAGGCCAGCATCACCCTGATACCAAAACCAGACAAAGATACAACAGAAATAGAAAACTTCAGGCCAATATCCTTGATGAACATAGATGTAAAAATCCTCAATAAAATATTAGCAAACAGAATAAAGCCACAAGTCAAAAAGATTATATGTCATGATCAAGTGGGATTCATTCCAGGAAGGCAAGGATGGTTCAACATAGGCAAGTCAATAAATGTGATACATCACATTAACAAAATCATGGAAAAAAAATAAATGATTATCTCAATAGAAAACAAGAAAACATTTCAAAAAATTCAACATCCCCTCATGATAAGACTTTCAACAAATTAAATATAAAAAAGACTTTTAGTAAATTAAGTATAGAAGGAAAGTATTTTAATAGCATAAAAGGTATGTATGACAAACCCACCATTAATATCATCCTGGGTGGTACGAGAACAGGAACAAGACAAGGATGCTCACTCTCACCACTCCTATTTAACATAGTATTGAAAGTACTAGCCAGAATAATCAGGCAAGAGAAAGAAATAAAGGGCACTTAGGTTGGAAGAGACAAAGTCAAATTGTCCCTGTTTGCAGATGATATGATCCCATATATGGGAAAACCTGAATGCTCTACCAAAAAACTCTTAGATTTGATAAATGAATTCAGTAAATTTGCAAGATACAAAATCAATATACAAAACTCAGTAGCATTTTATATTCAACAACAAATAGCAGAAAAAGAAATCATGAAAGCAAGCTCATTTGCAACAGCTATAAAAAAAAAAAAGCCTAGTAATAAATTTAAGCAAGGAGGTGAAAGATCTCTACAATGAAAACTATAAATCACTGCTGAAAGAAGTTAAACAGGACACACAAAGATGGAAAGACATTCCATGTTTGTGGAATGGAAGAATTAATATTGTGAAAATGTCACACTATCCAAAGTGATCTAAAGATCCAATGCAATCCCCATCAAAATACCAATGACATTCTTCTTCATAGAAGTAGAAAAAACAATCCTAATATTCACATGGTACAACAAAAGACCCAAATAGCCAAAGCAATCATGAAAATACATATATAAATAAATAAAGCCTGAGGCATTATACTACCTGACTTCAAGTTATACTACAAAGCTATAGTATCCAAAGCAGCATGGTACTGGCATAAAAATGGATACATGCTGAATGCAACAGAAAGAGAACCCAGAAATTAACCCATTTACTTAACAGCCACCTGATCTTTGAAAAAGTCTCCTGGAACATACATTTGGGAAAGGACAATCTTTTCAATAAGTGGTGCTGGGAAAACTGGATATCCATGTGTGGAAGGATGAAACTAGATCTGTACCTCTCACTATATACCTAAATCAACTCAAAATGGATTAAAGACTTAAGCATAAATCCTAAAGCTATAAAACTCTTAAAAGAAAGCATAGATTAGAAACTACAGGATGTAAGACTGGGCAAAGACTTTATGACTAAGACCTCAAAATCACTGGCAATGAGAGAAAAAATAAACAAATGAAATTATATCAAACTAAAAAGCTTGTGCACAGCAAAGGAAACAATCAACAGAATGAAAAGACAACCTACAGAATGGGGGAAAATATTTGCAAAGTATACGTTTGCGAAAGGATTAATATCCAGAATATATAAAGAAACTCAAACCACTTCATGGTAAAAAATAATAATAATAATGTGATTAAAAATGGGCAAAGGAGCTGAATAGACATTTCTCAAAAGATGATATACAAATAGCCAACAAGTACACAAAAAATGTGCAATATCATTAATCATCTGGGAAATGCAAATCAAAACCAAATTGAGATATCATATTACCTCAGATTGCTATTGTCAAAAGACAGAGAATAACAAATGCTAGAGAGGATGAACAGAAGGGGGAACACTGTTAGTGGGACTATAAATTAGTACAGCCTTTATGGAAAACAGTATGGAGGTTTCTCAATCAACTACATTTTGAACTACCGCACAATCTAGCAAATCCACTACTGGGTATATATCCAAAGGAATGGAAATCATCATGTTGAAGGGATACCTGCACTCCCATGTTTATCATACCTTTATTTACAATAGCCAAGACATAGAACCAACCTAAATGTCCATTGATGGATGACTGGATAAGGAAAATGTGGTCTATATACACAATGGAATACTACTCAGCCACAAAAAAGAATGAAATTCTGCCATTTTCAGCAGCATGGATGAGCATAAGGAAAATTAAGTGAAATAAGCCAGGCACAGAAAGAGAAATACCACATATACTCACTCATAAGTAAGAGGTAAAATGAAATAAAATAAAATAAAATAGAAATAACAATCACAATAATATGTTGAACTTTCAGAAGGAGAGAGCAGAACTGTGGTTACTAGAGATGGAAAAAGGGGAGGGGGAGGGGAATTTGCAAGAAATTTTGTGAATGGACAGAAAGAATGATTATGTTTTGTAATTAATTATGAATATAATATTTATTTTGATTTGATCATCACATGTTGTATACAAGTATTGATGCAACTCTCTACCCAACAAATATGTATAGTCAATTATGTTTCAATAAAAAAATAAAAAATAAATTGAATAAAAATAAAACAGAAAAGATAAAATCTATATAGAAATGTAAATACTCTAAAACAGGTTAGACAATCTTGAAGTGGAAGAACCAAGTCAGAGGATTTATGCTACCTGGTTTCAAGACCATATTATAAAGCTATAGTGATCAAGTGAGTGGTTTTTGTGAAAAGACAGGTCAATATAACAATGAAACTGTGTTCTAAAAAACACTAGCCTCCCGAGCCATGGAAAGATATATATATATCTATATCTATATATATCTATGCTAAATGCTGGAGAATGTTTGTTTTTACTTCTAATACATTTTCACATACCATAACAATTAGATCTGTAGCTTTTTTTTTTAAAACTTCTCTTATCACCTGCAAGGTCAGACAGTTACATCCCTGGATAGGAATTTAGATTAACTTTAGGTCTGAAGGTGCTGGGAGACTGGAGTGTTATCTTCCTAGGTATCTCCATTTCAAATAATCTAAATTTCTGCATAAATGGTATGGAATTTTCTCATGCTACTTAAATAAAAAATGATTCCTCTTACCAAAAGAGGTTGAAATTCCTTTCCCCATCTCCTGACTTATAGAACATTGATGATATGTTTAAGATTCACTCAGGTATTCCTAAACTCAACCTGTAGAAATTTACATACAGTATTTCTGGAAAGGGACCAGAAATCTGCTTTTTAACAATTCCAAGAATTTCTGATGCAGGTGGTCCAAAGACTACTCTTTGATGGACATGGCCATAGAAAACGTTGATTCTTTAGAGAAAATGAAGATTCAAAGCACTTGCTAAGAGAGGTAAACAGCAATTTCCAAACCATCTCAGGAGAAATCAAAGTCTTCCATAGAAGCCAATTAGTAATGTGAGAGAAATAAAATGGGCTACTCGAATGGATCCAAATGGAACAAAGTACTGTAATATTAGTCCTACTAATTGAGGGCCCTATGAGGAGGACCTGGGGGTAATATCACAGGTAATAGTTCATTAGTTTAAGAGAGAAATAATAAACTGAAGTATTAGTAGGACATACCGAAATTCTTGGAACTTGGACACTCTCTAGTCCCAGTGGCCTTTATAAAATGTTTTTCACTTGTTTTGAGTTACTGAACTCAATTAGGAAAACTACTGCTATTTCTTGTTTTCCCCAGATTATCTCAGGCAAGTTTTTCATTTGGGTAAACAGAGTTCATGCCAGGTGACTATGTCACGGCTTTGAAGAGATGTAATATGTTTGGAAGTGAATTGTGCATTGTTGCCCAATTCAACTAACCTTTCAGGCCATTTTAGTTTCTTTTGGAAATGCATATATCTGAGTTTTCCAAACTGCCTCTTCCCATGATATATGAGGTTTTCCCTTTGGTCTGATGTTACAGCTAAACTTTGCAGAATTCCATTAAAAATACAACAAAGTCAGCATAACAGTGTTCCATGTCTTCTGTCAATGCCAATACTGTGTACAAGCTTAGTCATTTTAGTCTCAGAACATTGGGGTGTAACTGTATCATTAGCTAATTGTCTGTGGCAGGGTAAAAATCTTAGTCTTATTAGTATGATAATAAAATTTAGTGCCCCAAATAGTCCTATATGCTAGAAATTAGAAAAAGATCAATAGTTTTGCTTAGCTTATTTTGGAAATGTCAGAAACTTAATTAATGGAAGCTATTTGCTACGTGTTCATGGTGCCAGAACAAATGGTATATTTAGTATAAAAGTCAATTACAAACACAATAATTATATAAAATTTTACTTGCCAATTTAAAAAGTCAATTAAAACTTATTTGCAATTAGATAAGTAAAAATTTGCCAACTTGCCCATTTCTACTTTTCTACTAACTGTTTGGTTCGTGTGTACCCTTAACTTTTCTTGGTACGATTAAATAATACCTCAATTAAGTTAAATATATCAAGTATAAGTAGTTCTTTACCTAATTTAGCAGTCTTAACACTTTAAGTACACTTAAATTTCTTTCTTTACTATTTTTGATGATTAAAACAACAATGAAAAAAACCTGAACAGAAAAAGAACAAGAGCAACAGTTATAATTTATTGAGCCACTGATGTATGGCAGGTATCATGCTAAATCTTTTATCTATAAAAACTCATTTATTCCACATTATAATCTTATAAGTGTATATTATACAGGTAAGAAAAACAAGGGTCAAAGAGTTTAAAGAATTGTGTAAGAAGTCATAGATATGGATCTAAATTGGTCAAACCCCAAAGCCCAAAAAATCCCTCTTCACATGGGAGTAATATTAGAAATATCAACAGTACTATTCAATTATGCAAAATACAAACACAGATTGTGATGGAAACCTTTTCTCTTCATTTGTAAGGTAAGTTAGCATCATGCCAGAGATATAAATATAAAGTAAAGACAAAGCAAATGGACTTTTTGCTCTCTCTTCTTTAGCTAAATAACTCTCAGATCTCTATCTCTTGCTCTGACATTTCTCCAAAGCCGCAGAACATCTGTCCTTTGACTATCTTTGAGCTCTGCAAACTCAAAATGTCACAAACTGAGCTCATTATCTCTCTTATGTTTCTTTTTTCCAAAAAAACATTATTTATTATTAGCAAATTCATTACTACAAGTCGTGATTTTTCTTNAAATCTTAGTCTTATTAGTATGATAATAAAATTTAGTGCCCCAAATAGTCCTATATGCTAGTAATTAGAAAAAGATCAATAGTTTTGCTTAGCTTACTTTGGAAATGCCAGAAACTTAATTAATGGAAGCTATTTGCTACATGTTCATGGTGCCAGAACAAATGGTATATTTAGTATAAAAGTCAATTACAAACACAATAAT
>NW_007739146.1:8651-38548 GCF_000696425.1 Galeopterus variegatus | reverse complement strand
GGGTGTGGTTCAGCATCCTTCGTAAGCAAATTGTGTGTGTGCGTGTGTCTGTGTGTGCGTGTGTCTGTGTGTGCGTGCGTGTGTCTGTGTGTCTGTGTGTGTGTGTGCGTGTGTGTGTCTGTGTGTGTCTCTGTGTGTGTGTCTGTGTGTGCGTGTGTGTGCGTCTGTGTGTGTGCGTGTGTGTCTCTGTGTGTGTGTCTGTGTGTGCGTGTGTGTGTCTGTGTGTGTGTCTCTGTGTGTGTGTCTGTGTGTGCGTGTGTGTGCATCTGTGTGCGTGTGTGTCTCTGTGTGTGTGTGTCTGTGTGTGTGTGTGCGTGTGCGTGTGTGTGGAGTTAGTGTGCATGTGCGTCAATGTATCTTTTTAGTTTTGTTGCTATTCTTGTGTTCTTCAGAAAGAGAGAGAGGGGGGAGTTTTAGTGAGGCAGGTGGGTGGGCGTTTGCCTTGGGTGTCTGCCCTGCGCAGCCATGCTTTCCAACCTACGGATTCCAAGGACCTTTTGGCCGGTTACCTAGCTCATAGACCTGTGTGAAGGGGTCTGGTGACCCAGTCTGATATGTGAAGGGTTTGTGACCCAGTCTGTGAATGGGCTTGAGGGGTCTGTGGGCTCCAGACCCAGCCTTAGCTCAACAACCGGCCCAGTCGGTGCAGGATCACCAGCAGGTACAAGAGCACCACAACTGGCATAGTCGTGGTTGAGTAGCTTTACAATTGGCATCACAAACAGGATTAAGAGCTAGACAATTGGCGCTGTGAGGATTCCAGGCCTAAGCCTAGCCAGACAGCATCCTTAATGGCCAGCTCCCGAAGCTGCTTGGTATTAGCGACAGCCACCTCCAGGGAAGCCCTCTGGCCTTTGAGACCCTTGAGCTCAGCCTGGAGCCAGCCGATGTTCCAGTTCATCTCAGAGATCTCCATTTTCATGTGACTCAGGTCATCCCTGCACTTCCCAGCCAGGGTCTGCAGCTCCTTCTACTTGATCTGGTACATGCTCTCAGGCTTGGCCTGGCTGCAGTTGCGACCTCCTTGTACTGGACCTTGACCTTGGCAATGATGCTGCCATGTCCAGGGAGAGGCTGTCATCCGTGGACAGGACCACAGATGTGTCTGAGATCTGGGACTGCAGCTCCCACCTCTCCTCTTCATACAGCTGCCTGGAAAGTCGATCTTGTCTATCTGTCCTTCCAGGAGACTCCAGCTCTACCTTGTTTATGTTAGCTTCCCCCACGTCCTTCTGGATAAGGACAAGTTCATTCTCCATCTCTGTATGCTTGTTGATCTCATCCTCGTCCTTATCCTTGAAGTCCTCCACCAATCCCTGCATGCTGCCAAGCTCCGCCTCCAGCGGCAGCTTCTCCTGGCAGCAGTGCATCCAGTTGCTTCTGAGGATGGTCGATGTAGCTCTCGAACACATTGTCCATGTTGCTCCAAGCTGTCTTCTGCTGCTGCGGGAGGATCCACTTGGTCTCCAGCGTCTTGTTCTCCTGCTCCAGGAACCGCATCTTGTTGATAAAGAAAGCAAACTTGTTGTTCAGGGTCTTGATCTGCTCCTTCTCCTGGGTGCACACGGCCTGGATATGGGAGTCCATCTCCAGCTTAAGGGGGCTCAGCAGGCTCTGGTTTTCATGGCTGTGATGCCCCCTGTACCACTGGCCCCAGGGTAGCCCCTGCCCAGGCCCAACCCTATGCTGGAGGCCACGCCCATGTCAGCACCCAGTCTACCCCAGAAGCTGCTGCTGCCCTCCTGGGAGAAGCTTGAGGAGCAGATGCGGGCACCAGGCACACTCATGTAGGATTAGCTGCTGAAGGCCCAGGGGCTAGAGGTGGACACCTTGTAGGACTTCTAGCTCACCCTCATGGACCTGGTGGAAGTTGGAGTGGAGGAGGGTGGGCCAAAGCAGGCAGAGATTCAAGAAGGAACTGAGAGGCTACTTCTTGGTGCAGAATTTATTTTTTCTATATGGTGTAAGATAAGGATGTAATTATTTGTTTTCCTATGTGCTTTCCCTCTACCACCATTTACTGGAAGTCTATCTGATCTCTGTGATTCATAATACTGACTCTTCCAAATAACAATCTCCTTTCAGAATGTGCGTATGTTTTTAGGTTTTTCTGGTGTTCTATTGATCTAGTTTTCTGTGTCCATGCCAACCCCACACTTTTAATTATAAAGCTTCCCACTGTCTTGTAGGGTGAACTTTTGTTTGTTTTCTTCTTTTTTCACTCTTCCTTTTCCCTCATATTCTCTCTTCTTTTTTTATATCTTATTCAACAAAATGTATTGGGTATTTGTTGGAAGTGCTAAACAAGTGCCTTGGGCTAATTTAAGATGGAGGAACTTTGGTCAAGGAAACTTACATCATGAACTTGGCAGGCCTAAGCAGGTGACGTGAACACCCTGGGCCTTAACCAATCACACCCTTTGGAGATATTATCATCTGGACGAAGGTGCTCCAGATGGTCATCCAAGTGACATCACCTTATCAACCTTGCCAGACACCCAAGCAAGGACTATATAACAGACCACCTTTGCTGCATCTGTCAGCTGTGGCGGGTTGCTGGCCAGTCACTCGGATCCTTGGTCCAGTGGAGGGAAATAGATTGGAACTGACACTTCTTGGCGTGGGCTACTCTCACACAGAAGTGGAAGCCAGTCTTGTTGAAGCCCACGGGACCTTTAGCCTGCGAGGGTAAGGACCTTTGAGTGCTGCCTCTGCCACACTGATGAGGGACCCAGGTATACGCTGCTTTCAAGCCACATTCTCAAGGATCATCAGTCACGTTCCATCAGATGTACCCAGTTCCTGGTGGATGTGAGTCAGGAAAGGACCTTGTGATGGAGACGTAAGATCTCTGACCTGTTCCTAACAGGATAAAGAATAGGAGTTGTGTGCACTTAAGGGATAATTTAGTTAGTTAGAAGTAGTCTAGAACATAGAGTAATTGAAAGTGTGTTATGTGTGATATGTGTGAACAATAAACTGTGTGATTCGAGTATCAATAACTTTGTCTCGAGTGATCTTAGCCTACCAATAAGTGTCTGCACATGACAGTGTTATTTTTCCTTTATTTTTTCCATAGAAAATTTGGGATCACCTTGACAAATTCCACAAAAAACTCTGCTGTGATTATTTTTACATCAACTTTATTTAGATATAATACACACAATGTAATTCAAAGTACCCATCTTAAGTGAACAGTTTGTTGAGCTCTGCCTTTGTGACCATCACACAAGGAAGATATAGAACCTTCCCATTATCTCAGAAAATTTCCTTGTGCCTCATCCTGTCTACTCCCCGCCTCCTCCTCTGGCCCAGCAACTACTGATCTGCCTTCTGTCCCTATTGATTGAATATGTCTCTCCTAGAGTGTCATATAAATGCAATCATACTGTACGTTTGTGCGTGGCTGCTTCTGTGCCATATGATGTTTTGAGCTCTTTTTACACTGTTGCTGAGCAATGAATGCTCCGTTGTGTGGACATTCCACAATTTGTTCATCCACTCACCTGCTGATGGACATTTAGGTTCTTTTCCAACACATAAAGCTGCAATGAATATTCCTAATGAAGTCTTTGTGTGGAAATGTGTTTTCATTTCTCCTGGGCAAATACTTAAGTATGGAAAAGCTCGGTCATATGGTGAGTGCTTAACTTTATAAGAAACTGCCAAACTGTTACAGGAAGTGGCTGTACCATTTTGGCTGTAGGAGGGACCTCTGTTGCTCCATATCCTGGACACTCGATGTTGCCAGTGTTTTTAAATTTTAGTTAAATATTAGAATGATGTCTCATTGAGCTTTTAATTTGCATTTCCCTGATGACTAATGATGTTACCATTTTTAAAATGTGCTTATTTGTCATCTGTGTATCTTCTATGGTGACATGCCTGTTCAAAAAAACAATTTTTTTTGTTGCCTGTTTTGTAATGAGTTGTCTTTAGTTGCAAGAGTTCTTTACATATTCTGGATACAAGTCCTTTATCGGATATATGATTTACAAATGTTTCCTCCCAGTTCATGGCTTATCTTTTCATCCTCTTAATAGTGCCTTTTGAAAAGTAAATAGTTTAAATTTCGATGGAGTCCAATTTGTCAATTTATTCTTTGATGGATCATGCCTTTGGTGTGACGTCTGATAAGCCCATTCCTAACTCAAGGGCACAAAATTTTCTCCTATATACACTTTAAATATGTGCAGCTTGTTTTATGTCAATATTAGGCCAATAACGCTGTAAAAAGAAAAAACTGGTAATGCTAGATGTTTAATGGAAAAGAGTTTTCAAGTGATTTTAGTTTGCAATATTTGCTAGAACCCAAACAGTCTTCTTTCAACAGAAGAGAACTAGAATTTGTGTTTATCAGAGGTTTGAGCATATTAAAATTCTAACTTAATTTTATGAGGATTTTAAAAAATGAGTGTTTGAAGAGGACAATATATACAGGGTTTTGGAGTTAGGTCTGAGATCAAATCCTGATTCTGCCATTTCTTCCTCTGTGTTCTTAGATAAGTCACTTAACTTCTCTGAGTCCCAGCTTCTTCATCTGTAAACCAGGAATATTAACCACATAGAAGAGCTGTAGTGATTGCAAAGAACATTCTAAAGCGACTTGCCTATCATAGGTCAAGAATCATTAGCTTCATTTTCTATTCTAAGCCACTAGACCCCTCTAAAGGGTTGCTGTCTAGCATACGTGTACTCCACCCCTAAGTTTTTTTTTTTTTGGTGGCTGGCCTGTATGGGGACCAGAACCCTTGACCTTGGTGTTAACTCCATACCCTTTACTGACCATGATACAATACAGCCCTTAGGAAGAGGTAGAACAAAAGATATATCCCAAGCTCCGAGGGGTAGTTCCATAAACAGTTCAATTACAAAGTTGGACCACTCACTGTTCAGAGCAAAGTCATTTTTATTGTAATTAAATTTTAAAAGGCAGTTACATTAGTTACACATATACACAACCAACTTAATAACTGTTAGTCATAGAGAACATTCAAGAAATACAAATGATGATTTATCCACAGCACAGTTCACATTCATAGGAAAAAAGGTTAAAAGAGAAACGATTAAGTGCTTAAATGGTCCACAGAAGCCTGCTTGTAAATTTTTTTTTTAAGGAAACTGAGATACAAGCAAGCTGCCCTGCTCCCCCACAGTATTTTGCTACTTTCGTAGCACCCCACAGGCTTTAGCCAGTGGCTTGACCATAAAACCAACTTTGGCCACCAGACCCAGGCACACCTACATGTGCAAATGTGCCTGCACCACCGCGTGGTGTCTCTTCAAGTCACCTCAGACCCCAGGCAGTTAAAAAGGCGGATAGCCAGGCAGCTCACAGCTCTGCAGTACTTGGCAAGTTAGGACACAGCAACTTAATGACCAAACCCATATTTGCTGGAAATACAAAGAGCATTTCTACTGTGACTTGTTGCCGGCTAGAGCTGTTAGGTTACTGGCTTGTTCTTGTTTATGTGACAGGTCAGAACTGTTAGGAGCAGGTGGGCCTGAGAGGCAAGCGTTCACTGTTCTACCAGAGCTCACCAGGAGCTAAAGTGCTACTGGGAGGGAAGAGGGCATCATTCATTCCCTGGGGCCAACCTCGTCACTTGGCTGAAGCTTCAGGTGGGCCTGAGAGGCAAGCGTTCACTGTTCTACCAGAGCTCACCAGGAGCTAAAGTGCTGCTGGGAGGGAAGAGGGCATCATTCATTCCCTGGGGCCAGCCTCGTCACTTGGCTGAAGCTAGCAGGAGCACTGACATCTGCAGGTGTGGCTAACTGGGAAGATGTAAGCTGAAGCTATAAGCCCCACCTACTATTTGCAATATTCATTATGCATGAAATAACAGAGGGGTTGAACTTGATGTGCTGGAAAATAAAAGAGAATGTGGCTGTTTGTGATGGCTCTATCACTCCCTGACAACAAAACTAAAAAAACTAGGGGGCAGTGACATACAGGCAGAGTGTTCTAGAACCATCCTGGACCACCATCACAGCCACTGACCCAGTCCTGGTGAAGCCTTGATGTGGCTGCATTTGTGTCCTTGCCAATGGCTCAGGCAGCCACCGCATGGTCCTCCTCTGCTTGCTGAGCCTAAGGAAGCCAGTTGAAAGTCTAGTAGTACAGATGAGGGGTGAGCAAGCAAGTGTCACAGAGCCAAGTCATAAGTGTCCCTCCCCTTTCTAATCCAGCTTCACCTCTGTCTCCAGCAGGAGAGGCGTCTGGCTGGGCATGGGCTGAAGGACAAGCAGACACGGGGCCATGAGCATTCTGGCCTCCTAGGAAGCGCGCAACTGGCATGGGAGGTTCTTTTGCAAACTAGGATAATTAATCCCTCGAGGGCTTTAATGCTTACTCCAGTGTATCTCGAAAATCCTTGCTGAGCGAATCCCTTGCGTGCGGGATTCTCCCAGTCCTGGTTTTCTCTTCCTCTATCTCCCCTGTCTCTCTTATTGGCCACACTATGGTTACAGTAGAAAAGACAGGGAACTCAAGCCAGCAAATCACATTCCACTCAGAGTCCCTGCCCTGCTCCAGGACAAAGCTGGAAGGGAAGGAGGTGGGGCCTGTTTAGTCATGATGCTCCGCCATTATGTCTGGCTTTCAGTCAGGCACGAATCCTTCCTTCCCAGGACCGAGAACTGAGTTGGCTGTGTCCTAAACCCCTATTTAAGTGAGAGGAGTAGATGTAAGGTCGTTGGGAGCAAGGATCCACTCCCATTTCTTCTGCGTCCCCCGAGGGCCCCACACAGACCTGGATACTAGGCAGATCCACGGTCAATGTGTTCAGCTCATGTGTGTACCTAAGAAAAGCCCCCAACTTCCTTCCAAAACACAGGAAGCAAAACCAAACAGAAGACCCCAAAACTTCTGAACTAGTGAGCTAAAGGTCACAGAAAGTCTCTTTTTATTTCACTGAGAAACACTTCTTTGATCCAAAAGCCATCTTTGTGCCTGTTTTGGAAATAATGGTGCCCACTGCCTGGGGCAAGCTCAAGGCTGCTGGAGGCAGAGGTGACCCCAGGGACAGGGCACGCAGAGGGAGGTCTGTCTCGAGGAGGGTCCTGTCGGGACATGTGGAGTTTCAACCACCTGCCATTTCTGCAGAAGCAAGACAGCCTCTGAGGTTAGAGCAAACACCACATGCATCTAAATTCAAGACCCAGTTATCACTATACGCAATCTATAAATTGTAAAGTCAAGGTTAAGTTAGAGTCTAGGAACTGGGGTCACACAAAGCTGGCTACTGGCTAAAGGCATTCTACTGAGCAGTGTTGGGCTGTTAGATGTGAGGCTTCCCAGCACCACTGGGCACACAGATCTCCCTGGGTTCCAGACAGGGCTGGTGTTCAATGCAGAGGTTTCAAAGGATCAGAGCGAAGGTTCTCCCCTGATGCCTTCCTGCATGCTGGGTTCACTCTGCTCTCAGGCAGCCTAGAACCAACGCACTCCCCTGGCCCTCCAGAATCCGTGGGCAGATTCTCAGGTGGTTTCTGAGCATATGCACCACCAAGCAGTGCCTGTGAGGGGCTGCCGGAGGGGACTCTGGGAGGGATGCAAGGATTTTCCTGGGGGGTGGGCTCCTCCACCTGCCCCAAGGCGGCCATGGCAGCCTCTCCTGCATGGGAGTGTGTGGGCTGGTGGTGGGTAATGTGAGGGTGATGGTCACAGACAGAAGAAAATGAGAGAGGCTGAGGGGCCTTTGCTAGCACAAAGGGTGTGGGAGGCGGCGAAGGTGCGTTAAGACGGGCGGGGTCTTACATTCTTCTCCTCAGATCTGAGCAGTCACAGCAAGCCAGGGGCCCTGGGCTCAGAGGCCAGCCAGGCAGAAGCTTCCAGAAGTCAGCTCCTGTCTCGAGACTACCCGAAGAATTCAAGGCCCCAGTGAGTGTGTGAAAGAACCAGAACCCAAGTCTTTTGCCCCACTGACCTGCACTCTGTCCCTCCCAAGATGCCGCAGTCCTTCCAGCTGGGCTGAAGACAGAAGGCTCAGGAGGCCTGGAGGCAAGTGTTTCAGAGCATCCATCTCCACGCATGACCCCTAAGCCACCTCCAGAGTCACTGAGCAGACTGTGGCACAGGACACGAGGAAGCCTGGGCATCCTGCGCCTGCCACTCACACCTGCACACAAGGACCCAGCCTCTGAGACCTCAAGGTGTGCTTTCCTGCAGGCATTGGGCACGGTTAAGCCCCATCTCTCACCAGGGGAGCAAGGATGAAAGACACCTACATGTGACCAGGAACAGGGCTGTCCAGACCTGAGCAAGTCAACGGTGAGGGCTCCCATGAGGGCTGCCACAGGAGGAAGGGACTGGTTCCTCGCAGAGGAGGAGCTTGAATCGGCACCAGGGGGCTTGGACCTGTTAAAGTGAGCCGGTCCCCAGCCGTGACTACAGCTGGTGCTGAAGTGTCAGCCCAGCTCCCAGACCCGGTGGGCAGAGCATCCTCTGATCAGGGTGCTTCTGAGCTTGGGACAGGGGCTGCGCTTCCGGGCTCTCACGCTCACTATACACTCTGGATTCTACACACTCCCTCTGGCCACACACAACAGACACGAGGCACGACACATCCACATGGACGGGCGTTCACGTCACACTACACAAAGCACTTATGTCCCACAGCACAATGGATGCACAGACACATCAGCGCTTGGAGCTAGGGGGTGGCCACCTCCGTCCCTGTGCTCCTCGGCTCCAGCTCACAGAACAAAGGCTGCGCGTCCTGCTTGCCCCTTTTCCCACCCCCACCCCCAAGCCCCACCACGCAGCCGAGGTGAAAAGCAAGGAGAAACCTGACTTCAGCATCCTGGGCAGGCTGCTGGTGCTCCTGGTCACTCTGGGCGTTAACTGAAATTTTATAGGTGTAAATGGTCTATTAGAAGATTATTCACACCCAAATTTGAGGACCCAGTGGGCTCACCTCCTGAGCACACGCAGGTAGAGTACAATAGATACAAGTGATCCCCGCATGTCTACCAGGGCCCCTGGTCAGTGGCCAGGCAGCCATGGCTGCAGGCGAGAGCTGAGCACTTCTGTGCCCGAGGGGACACAGGGGGGTGAGATGGCCTCTGGTGGGGGCTCCTGTGCAGGGCAGGCAGGGCAGAGGGGGACCCGTTCACACAGGCAGCGTCACAGCATGGGTGGCACTGTATGGCGGGAGCCTTGCTCTGCCCGCAGCTATTCAGAAAATGGTGGAAACATGCCCAGGTCGGCAAAGTCTTCGATGTTATAGTTGCCAGTCCCCTGGGTTGGGTCTCCTGGCATGGGCAGCATGTCCTGCAAAAGAGAAGAAGAGAAAGCCACAGGGAGTCAGCTTATTTGTCCATGCACTGGGCACGTCCCAGGAGCCCAGCCTGCCACTCGCCCTCACAGCCATCTCTTTAATGGGACAGCCCAGGGACACTCCCCAGCCCGCTGGTGGGTGGGGGAGGGGGGGTTCTGCCTGGTCCTGGGAAATTCTCCTCCCTTGGGAGCCATCATGCCAGCAGGTAAAGAATGACAGGACACAACCTTTGTCTATCTAAAGCTGAGCCAGGACACAGGGTGGACAAGAGCCCCACTGGAGGGGAGAACCCAGCACGGTACACAAAGCAGATGATCAGAACGCAACAGAAATGCAGGTGGCCCGGGGCGGAGGGAGGGTGCGTGTGCAGACCTGCGTGCCTGTCCTCGGCGCGCATACTAGGGCTGGCCCGCAGCCCTGAATGGTCAGACTTCAGGTTTCACAAGTCCTCCACATTCTCTGGGCCTCAGACTATCCGTCCAGAAAACAGGAGTGGCCATATTTCACTTTCTCATGGCAAATTTCCCGATGTATGTTCTGTTGAATTCTCGGCCCACGTGATACTCTGTGAGAAAAGAATTCTGTGGACAAATAAGCTTGGGAAACAAGGCAAACTGCCTACCTCCTAGAAATCCACAGTCCTCACTGGTGGAATAGAGGCTACGATAATTCCTGCAATAGAGAGCTGAAAAACTTTGTTTGACCAGTGTTTCATAAACTTAGTTGACCAAGAATTCTTTCTAGCGTTGTGACCAAGGAGATGCCTGCCAGGAAGTTTTGTCTTGTAGGGCGGCCGTGAGGCCTGAGGACGGGCAGCAGCCAGGGCCTTACAGAGGGAACAAGGACAGGCAGTCACTGCAGGTCAGCGGAGACGGCTAGGGCCTGGGGCATCCTCTGCACATTTAAAAAGAGGCAGCCCCTTTGGGCCCTGAGGGACACCTGGATTCTAGGCCTTTGAGAAGATGCTGCTTGACCTGGTGGGAGTGAATCTTGGGATGTGGGTGGGGTCAATGGAGGGGTCACCATCCGAAGAGTCTCAGAACCCTCCCACTCCATCTTTGCTTTTCGGGCAGGGCTCTGGGCCACGACAGGGGGTGTCTGGCTCTTTGACAAGGACCTGGTGGGATGGGCTGAGTTCTGGGTGGAGGGGAAGTTAGCTCGTACTCCCATTTGGAACCCTCCAGTGGGAACATTCTGGCTGAAAGTGGAGCCAAAGAAATCCAAAGTAGGCAGAGCCCTGTCGGCTGGGGCTGCGGCGGGGCTCGCTCCAGCTGCACAGTTAGGCCAGGTCTGCCTGAGGCACGAAGGATGGGCCAAGAACTTTTCAAACAGCGGAGAGTTGCCAGGTGCCCAGGTATCCTCAGCCAGTGGGCATCTGCCTGCACTCAAGCAGAGGAGAGCTGAGCCAGGCTGCAGCCAGAACTGGGACACGGGCCTGGGTGGGGACGTCCTCCCCATCCTGGGTGCTGTAGTGGGGAGGAGGTGGGTGGGGCAGCAGGACGCAGTGAAGGCCGAGGCGCCAGCAGCTCTCAGGAGAGGCCGTGGGCCCTGCACCGGACCAAGCTCCCTGGCACCTTTGGCTTTGTGCATCTCTCCTGGGTTGCTCTGGAGCTTGGGGCAGGGAAGTCTCCAACTTTCGTGTGCCTCTGTTCAAAGGCTATGTGCCCCTTCACTTTCCCCAGTGCTGCTGAGCTTTCTGGTGGAGCAGGACGGGACCCTCTATTCCTGGACCCCCTCTAGCCCCAGGCTGGGCCAGAACTCACGATCACTATCTGGCAGGCAAGATGCGGCAGAGCTGGCAGGGGAAAGAAAGCAGAGAGAAGGCGCCGGTACCTACGAGAAGGCGGTGCTCGCTCGATTTACCTGGAACACTTCAGTCTGACCGGGCTGCTGGTGGGAGTGCTGCTCACCGCTCTGCTGACCATGGTGCTGGCTTTGCCACTGCGACCAGACTTCCGAGGGCCGCCCCTGGAACTGCCCGCTACTTTGTCCACTTTCAGCTGAAAGATCCGACGTACAGGACACTGCCTTTAAAATCCATCCTGTGGTGCTGTGAGACCTAAGAACCACTGCAGCTCAGAGGGCCCCCCTTTTCTGAGAGGCACACTCCATCCAGAGCCAGCTGAACGAGTTTGCTGTCCCTGTCTTTTTCACTCTGGCTGAAAGAGAGCTGGGGAGCCTCTGCTGAGTGCTGCAGGTTCTCAGCTGGAGAGGGTGGCTCTCGCTGGAATGCACCCGCCAGGTGGCCAGATGCTTTAAGCCTAAGAGCCCTCCATGCTCTTTGTGACTCCTCAGGGAGGCTTCGGTGGGGCATCGGGGGACAGAGGCATGTCAGAGGGACTCAGAGCGTAGGCTGAGGGAGGACCTCTCGTCGGCACGAGAAGGCAGATGCAGTCCTGCTGCTCCTAGATTCCCCATTAGTCCGCCAGCTACTCTTTACAGGCACCTGGCCCTGCTAGAGGAAGAGCTGTGGCTCAGCATTCCCCTGGGCACCGCCAACCCACTCACTGCTGTTCCAGCAGCTCGGCTGAAGCCACACATGGCGTTCCTACAAGGTCCTTCTGCAGGCCAGAAGCCACCCCCCTTTCTGTCTGGCTCTTTAGTCGAGAATTTCTTAACATCGGTTTGTCTCAGAGGGAAGGAATTTGGGCACTGCTCAGACAAGAAGATAGGTCCCTCTTGGGAATTGGCAAATTAGTTTATCTGAGAGCCACTTAGCTTCTGTCTACAGTTTACCAAAAATGCCTGATGGAAAAACAGAAAATGGGAACAATGAGCAGACTTTTGTCTAAAACATTTTTGAGACTCAACCAAAGAGAGTTCTTAAGAAAAAAGTATCTTTAAATAGGATATTTTCAGGCACATTAAAAACCTTAGAAACTTTTTTCTCATCTCAAGCCATTCAATAACATTTTCGAGACAATGGGCTCTCTGTCAAGCTCTGGGTGGCAGGACAGGCCCCATCTTGTCCCATCTTGCTTTTCCGAGCAGCCATGTGACCACAGGCAAACCTCCGACTCCCGCCCCTCCACTCCCCCAAATCTGGGCGCTGGGTTAATCTGAGGTGAAGTGAGAACGGGAGAAGAATCTCTCAAACACCCTCTCTCTCTCACTACCCGCCCATACTGCCTGAGACATAAAGGGCTGATTTAATAAAATAAAACACATCAGGTCCCCTTAATGCCACACCATTGGTGCTTTCCAAACTCTGCATGGTAACAAGAGTTGGCAAAGAATTCTATACCATCAAAGCAGGGTACAATTTTAAATCTGTGCACATGGGATTTTCCTGTAAAAAACGCACATCTGACGATCTGAAATGCCTTTTCTTAGTACTCTCACATCAGACTCCAAGGATTCTCTTTCACAGAATAGCATCCACTGGCCTGATTTGGAAAATCTAAAAAACCTAGAATTGACTGAGAGTAGAGGACAGACCTGGTTCACAAACTGTGGCCAAATTCAAGGAGCAGCAGCACCAGCGGGCGCCGTGAGGGAGTCCCACCTGACAGGCACCTGTGCAGAGGCTGAGCACAAACTGGCCTGCCCTTGCTCGGTGGGAAGATGGACAGACATGGCCGCCCCTGCCAAAGGAAGGGCGTGGCAGGCTGTGGGAATGTCCTCGTGTGTTCAGGGAGAGGACTGCCATGCAGTTTGTGCCAGGACGCTACTCCAACAGTGACCTCCTGCTGGCTGCTGCCCATCATGAATCAATGCCCTCAACCCTCCCTGACCTCCAGCCACCTGGCTACCTCTGCTTCCCTGTGCTGCCCAGCTTCTAAAGCCACCCACGCACGCAGCATCTTCTCCCTTTCCGTTCCCTCCGCAGCCTGTGCAATTACTCTACGGCCAAGTCTGTGTTGCCAAGCCTGCCCCAGTGGGCATTCGAAGAGTTCCCGCTCCTCTCAGTCTCTCTTGGGTGTACAACTCTCTTGACCACTCTCTTTCTGAGGTTGTTTTGTAGACTTCCAGGGCTGCATTTGATTTTGGTTCTATGACCTCTAATGCTGCCCCTCATCAGATACCCTCTGGTCTTGCTTACATCTCTGTCCCTTAACATACGCTGACAGCCAGGGTCTGAGCCTTCCCTCTCAACAACAGGCAGGATGGGAGCAACCCTTTCTGCTCCCATGAACTGACTCATTTACTTATTCACTTGGCAAATATTCCCTGAACTCCTGCTCTGGAGCGGCTCCCTGCTGGTACTGGGCATGCACTGGCAGACAAGGCGGTGTCTATCTCACCGAGCTGGCACAGGCAGTTCTGCTCGGTCGAAAGCGGCGACACGGGGTAAGCAGAGCTAGGGTGAAAACTCTTAGAAGGGATGCCAAAGTCAGCCACGGTGACTAGGAAGGGCTTTTCAGAGATCTCAGCTGAGAACAGAAGGGGAATTAGGAGTTAACCAGCAGAAGGGCTTGGAGGTGGGGTTGAAAAGAATTCCAGACGGAAGGATCAGTCTCTTCAAAGGCGTGACGATGAGAGAGGGCTTGGTCCCTCCAGGCATCTACAGGTGGCTCAGTAGGAACGAGGAAGAGTATGACCAGGCAAGAGGTAAGAGAAGAGGCTGGAGGGTAAACCAGGGCTCAGATTCCACACCTGGAGTGCGGCTGATGTCCAGGGCCACAGAGCACCACTGAAAGTTCTTAAGCAGGGGTGCGGTGCACACAGATGTGAACATTTAGGAAGGTCATCCTGTCAGTGGGTGAGTGGACAACGGGGAAAGAGACTAATGGAGAAAGGAATGGGGCAGACAAGAGGGGAGGGAAGGAGGCCCCTCGGGATGAGGCTGCTGCAGTTACCCTTGCAAGAATGGAAGCAAGCTGGAGAGAAGTAGGTGGATTTGAGGCATTATGGAGAAGGAGATGCCCAGACTTGTTGATCGATTATTGGCTGTGCTGAGGGGTGTGAGCGGGAAGAGCTCGGGATGATAAACTCAAGTTTCTGGTGGTAGTTACGGTCCCGGCCTTCCTCCTAGACTCTGGATCCATCTATCGGTGCCGAGGTGACAGGTCTAAGTAGTGTGAAAGACACCTCAGACTCTTCATTCCTAAGGCAACCATCTCAGCTCCTCAGAGTCCGGAGAGGAAAAGCCTGAGCACTGACTCTTCCCTCTCGCTCATGCCTCACGTCTGATATGTCACTGGGTTCTGCCAAGTCCCCACACCCCTAAATACTATCTCTCAACTTCCGTCTCCCTTTTCGTAAGTTGTCGTCCACTGCTTACAAAGTGCTTAACTGTTGACCACTGTCTATGAGGTAAAGTCCATGTTCCTTACAGTTGGCACCAAGATCCTTCGTGATCTGGTTTCTGTCTTCCCAGCCTCATGTCCCACTCCATGTCTCTGCAATCCTAGCCCCTCTCGCCCTAGTCACATGACAGTATTTGGATGTCCCCCCAAATGCCGCACGCAGTTACAACTCTGTGCTACTGCATGTGTGTTCTCTCTGTTGTGTGCATCCTTCCCCTTCTCTGTGCCTGGAGAATCCCACTCATGTCAGAGCTCTAATCACATGTGGCCTGGGTGCCTGGCTCCCTCAGTCATTATCCTCTTGGCTTGCCTGTGTCGTTGGCAAATCTTTTATGACAGTGCTCACTGCACTATATTGATTTACCCCAAACTGTGAGTAACTTAAGACCAAGGATCAGATCTATGTCTATCCCAGGCTTTACTGAGAATAGTGCTTGGAATACAGGAAGCTTCAACAAGTATTTGCCGAAGGGAAGAAGGAAGGAAAAAAGTAAGGAAAGGAGGGAGGGAGGAAGGGAAGTAAGGTGGAAGAACATGAACATTCCATAACTCTTATTTCCACTCACGTTTGAGGCTTCCTGGGTACAGCTGACTTGCTATGAAACAAGTGCACATTCTCTCACGGTCTTACTCAGTGACACCAGAGATGGGGTAGGTTAAAGGGGGTGAAGACTAGAGGAAGAGTAGCTCTCAATTCATATCTGGGGGTACTTGACTCTATGAACCACAGATACAAGATTTCAGAGTAAAAATTCTTAGACTTTTGCGAAGGGAGGTACTCTTCTTAAGTGTTTGCAATAGAAAAAAAAATCAATTGACTGGATTGTTTTGAAAACAGCATAAATAGTTAAGGAAGAATGAAAAGGACTTAGTATTTCTGGTGTACTAACTATGTGCTATGCATCGTGCTAGTATTTTATATACATTATTTCAGTTCATTTTGTCTTCACTCCGACTCTAAGAAATCAGTCCATTATTCTCATTTTTCAGATAAGAAAACTGAGGCTCAAAGATGTCAAGAAATTAGCCCAATTCATTTAGCATATAAATGTCACAGCCAGGGTTTGAACCTAGGTCTTTCCGACACTGGAGCCCATGTGCATTCATCTGATACATACAGTGTTTAAATTGAATGCCTGCTGTGTAGCTGACAGTGAGCAGTGTGTCGGCAGTGCACTGGTGATCAAGACTGGCCTAGCCCCATTGAGAAAGTCAGACGAGTAATTAGGCAATCAGAATTATTAAGAGCTCTTATAAGGGAAGGACAGGCAGCCGTGGAAGACATGGTAGAGGGACCTCACTCAGACCTGAGTCCACCTAGAGGACTTCACATCCAAGGTGATGACCTGAAGGGTGAGTTCACTGGCCACATGATTGGTAAGTTAGGGGGAAAGAGTTCAGTCCGCGCTACTGATAGGTTTTGTGTTAGTGACCTCTGACTCTCTGACTAGATAATAAGCAAGAACTTCACTGTCATCTGTCCTGGATGACTGAGCATTGTGGGTTCTTAGCCTAAACCTGACCGACCTGTGCTGCAGAAAGTTGGTGAGCAGGGGCTGCACATGGCTTTTCCCCAAGATGTACCTACAAGCCTCTTTCTGGAAAAAAAAACCATTGGTTACCAACATCCTTGTGCTACCTCACTGTTCCAAAACCATGTATATAGCTACAAACCGTGAGCTGGGGTCTAGCCATGCTGTGTTTCTTTTGCTCTGTTGGTTTCTTGAGCAAGGGCTAGACTGGTACGGCCCTGGCAGTGTGTAGGCCACCTGCCAGCCCAGATGTCCAGATAGATTGTTATTCGCTGCTACCACCTGGGCCAGCTGAGTGGGCTTTTAGACCACGGGCCAGAATTTTGAGGAGCTTGTGGATTCTTAGATTGTAGAGGCAGAAATGACATTCCCTCTTTTTTTAAGTTGAAGCTCAATGCTATCATTTCACTCATGCTAACTAACATTGTTCTTTGTGAGATTCAGCTGATTTGAAATGGCCGTATGATTTAAGGCTCAGTTGAGTCCTACTCAGAGGTCCCAAGCAGTTGGGTTTAGCTCAGTGGTTCTCAACCAGGGGTGATTTTTCCCTCCCCTCCTCCCCCAACCAGAGACATCTGGTAACATCTGGAGACATTTCTCATTATCATGAAGAGAGGAATGCTAGTAGGTAGAGGCAGGGATACTGCTAAACACCCTAGAATAGACAGACAGCTCCCCACAAAGAATCATTCAGCCCAAAATGTCAACAGTGCTGAGGCTGAGAAACCCTGCTGAATTAAATCACCAAAGAGCACCAAAGGGGCAGATCATTCTCTGACAAATGCCATCTACGCAAGAGAAAATGGCACCTCATAGCAAGGATCACAAACTTCCCAAGATTTCTGGCTAAGACCTCACCTTTTCAACACTAACTAGGAGGAATGAGGAGGTCTATAATTCATCAAAATTTGCTGGTAAAAACATACAGGGCTGAGTTTTGGGGGCAGGAGCTGGGGAGTTAAGAGGGTGTATGGTGTCTGCAAACATTTCAGACGATTGAAATCCTGTCCCCCACCTTACTGTGCTGACTCTCCTCTGCTCTCCTATCTCTAAAATAACAAATTCTTTCCATTCCCCTCTCCAAAGTAAATCTGGGCTGAGTAGGGCAGGCTGGGATGGACATGGCTCTTTTGAGGAAAGGCCATATGTTATAAATGTGTTTCTCGAGCTGTATAAAAGATGCTCATCCTCAGAGTTGTAAGTGTCATCTGTTGTGACCCGATATGACCTGATGTGGCTTGTGTCATGCATGAGTGAATTGCTTTAGTTACCTCATCCTCAGCTGAAAAGCATATGGTGAACAAGAAGCCATGGCCAGGTTTGTGCCTCACCAACCATTATATCTGGAAGCACGCTGCTAAGAAAATAATGTAATGTAGTCCATATACGTATATACTTGGAGCAGGTCAGGGGGTGAAAGCCTGGCTTGCCACAGCACCTTTGAGCCACTTCTCTTTCAGCAACCTGTATGTTTGGCTCCCTGAATTTCTCCAAGACACATCATAATATCCATTAGCAGATGCCTGGTGGTAGCTGAGACAGAGAAAAACTGACCAGCTTGGAGATTCAAGTCATAGGCACTTCTGGCAATTATTAATTTATTGCTCTTAGCTCTCAATCCACCCTTCTTTGCCCTGCTTTGTGATACTAGAACTGGGCCCTTTGAACATTTCTCCTTTGTAAGCTGGTGCAATGTTAGGCTTTGTCGATAGACCGCGCTGGAGAGACAAGCAAGGCATAGCAGAGGAATTGGCTTCTTTTCCTGGTTCAGGTGGTTTTCTTCTCCTTAGTGTGTCTAATAGCAGTGCGCATGAGGTCAAGTGGCACTCACTCTTCAACAAGTTTCTATGCCACCCAGAGGGCTGCTTCCTGTGACTCAGTTCTACCTGAAGGCAAGCAGAGGAATTGGCTTCTTTTCCTGGTTCAGGTGGTTTTCTTCTCCTTAGTGTGTCTAATATCAGTGTGCATGAGGTCAAGTGGCACTCACTCTTCAACAAGTTTCTATGCCACCCAGAGGGCTGCTTCCTGTGACTCAGTTCTACCTGAAGGCTAGCCCATCTCTAGGCGCCCCGGGCCACTGTTCTCCACCCTGACATGAATTCCAACAGCTCTGCCTGCCCTGGGAGCCGTCTTCCAGCAGCCTCCTCATCACAGATGGTTCTGGAAACCAGCACCTCAATCTTCCTCCCCACCCAAGGCCGAGCCTCCCTTCCCTGTCTCTCCTCCCCAGCTTTGACCCCACGTCATCACCTCCTCACTCCACTACGGTCTGGCTTCAAATGCAGCCCACCTGCATCCTATCCCACTCGAACTGCTCCTGTCAAAGTAACGAGGGAGGCACTGATGGCTAGGCCACAGGACACCTCTGTTCTTAACTTCTCTATTTCACAGTTTCTTCTGTGCCCTCATTGGACGGGGTCTAACCCTGTAGTAGACTGAATTATGTCCCCCCAAAACTCAATGAGGCTTGAACTGACTCCCAAGTTTTATGTATTAGAAACTTAGCCCCCACCGTGACTGTTAAGAGGGTGGGAAATCCTATTATGGTAATTGAAAGGTGGGGCCTTGAAGAGGTGATTGGATTGTAGGACCCTGCAGTAGTGAAAGGATTAAAAATGGTGGTCATGGGTGGGGTTCTGAGGGCTTTAAAAGAAGAGGAGAGCCTTGAAGAGGTGATTGGATTGTAGGACCCTGCCATAGTGAATGGATTAAAAATGGTGGTCATGGGTGGGGTTCTGAGGGCTTTAAAAGAAGAGGAGAGTCTCTCTGTCTCTCTCTCTGCTCTCTGCTTCCACCATCTTGCAATGTGAGATCCCCTGGGTCACAGTCGCCACCACCAGATGGACTTTGGACTTCTCAGCCTCAGAAACTATTAGCAATAAATGTTGTTTTTCTTTATAATTACCCAGTTTCGGGTATTTTGTTATAAGCAACACAAAACGGACTAATACAAGCCATTTCTCTTTAATATAAATCAAAAGACACCTGCTGGGACACCCAGCTCCTGCTTAATTCTAAGGTCCCCTGAGAACAGATTAGAGGATGATGTAAGGACAGCGCAGCGGTGGGAGCCATCCCAGACACACTGCCTGGGTTCCATTCTTGGTGCCACCGGTGTGGTGTGACTCTACCACTTATCACCTATGAGGCTGTGGTCAAGTCATCTGACCTCACTGTACCTCAGCTTATTTGTCTGAGAAACGGGATTAATAATGGTAGTTCCCTCCTAGGGCTATTGTGAGCACTAAATGAATGGAAGTGTGTGAAATGCTTAGCATGTAGTAAGCATCCAGAAGGATCAGCTGCTATTAACACCATTCCTATTACAATCTGAGTGTGAGATAGCACAGGGGCGACTGTAAAAGTGGCTGCTGAGCCTGGAGCCCCATTTGTGGGATGCTGTTCTGTACTTGGCCATCAGAGCTGTGCAGTGGCCTCAGTCCGGGGCTTTGTCCTTCCTGTGTCCCATCTCCATTTATACGTCAGGAGCTGGCAGTTGCTTAGTGGAGACTGGACAGATGCACAGAGGTAAAGACACTGCACTGTTGGGTCAGGGGAGTGGCCCACCTGTCTTGTTATGGTGACAATGAGATGCTCCAAGGCCTTACCAGGGGCGTGTGTTAGCTCTCCTCTGAAGCCTCTCCTGACCCTGTTAGACATAACAACCGCCCTGGCCTTCAGCCACCAGGGCGTCCATGCAGACCTTGGGTTGCAGCACCTGTAGAACTGTATTTCCCGTCTTCCTTTACCTGTCTGTGTCCCCTGCCTCAGTCTCTAGGCTGTGCCCTTCTCTGGGTTGGGACTGAGTTTTCTCCCTGTTGTTCCCAGGGCACTTGCACAGGGCCTGTCACTCGTGAAGGCTTGTTGATTAAGAATAAGTCAGTTACAGGTGACCCCTCCCCTCCTGCTTCCACGAAGCGATTTGTCTACGCTGCCTTGAGTCTGCAAAAGACCACCTCCAGGAGGACTCAAAGGGGCTCTCCATGCCCAGGTGAGGAAACCAGGTGGAGAGAATGTCCTCACACAGGGAGGTGGGTGCTCTCCTGGGAATCAGAGACTCCGACCTCAGGGTGGTTACTAAGTTGAGTGCCTGGCTGATGTGAAAGCGGCCGCCCCAGGGCTTCTTCCTGAAATAGGGGACTGTGCCTCTAGACTTGGTTTCATTGAATAATACGGCAAGGATATTGAAGGCTGAACATGAGAACATGGTGTAAATAAAGGAAACGAATGCTGGGGGGACAGCTGACTCTAAGGGGGAGGGACAAAGAAGAGGTCAGAAAAGGCTGTGCCCCAAGGTCTCAGGCTGAGCAGGTCACAAGTACTGCTGTTAGCGCTGCAGGTGGAGGGGTGGGTGCAGCCGGAAACTGCGTGCTACGGGCTGGGGACACTGTGTGGCATCTTTCATAGGCTGATGGACAAGCAGCTTATATGGGAGCTTTTCACTTGCCCAGTGTGAACTGGTATTTGGGGGCTCAGTATCATGCTCATCTGAGAATGATCGATTTTGCAGAGGAAAGGCCTGTGGGTCGCAGTGTTGGATGTCACCTGTGACAGCACCGGGAGAAAACGAGCACCAGGAGAAAACGAGCACCAGCCAGGGCTTCTTTCCAGGACCACGGGTCCCTTATTAGCCCTTTCTGATGTGAAATGGAACTCTGTCCCTGGGAGATATGCTGAGGGGACTCATTAAAGACATGGACACATGGAGAGTGAGGAACTGGCAAGGGCTCCTGAGAAATGCACCAGCAGGGGCAGTGACTTAACCCTTTATGGCCTGAGGTTTTGATAACAAAGCTGAGAAAGATGTCCTTACACGAGAAAGGATCCCTCTCATAAAACTACAACAGAGAGAGAAAACCCACCAGCAGGGGCAGTGACTTAACCCTTTATGGCCTGAGGTTTTGATAACAAAGCTGAGAAACATGTCCTTACACGAGAAAGGATCCCTCTCATAAAACTACAACAGAGAGAGAAAACTTTACAGTGTTATTTACACGATTGGTCAACCCTATCACTGTTCTCTAGTTTTTTGAAACAAGACTATAGGGTTTCTGACTTGGGGGACCTGGAAGTCCTCACCAAGGGCCATAAAAGGTTAAAAAAGCATTCAGGTCACATGGAGCACAGGAACACAGTCCCAGTGCCTTGAAACAAGACTATAGGGTTTCTGACTTGGGGGACCTGGAAGTCCTCACCAAGGGCCATAAAGGGTTAAAAAAGCATTCAGGTCACATGGAGCACAGGAACACAGTCCCAGTGCCGTGAAAATGATAAAGCCAAATTGCAAAGCCAGGGTCTAAGCACCTAGTTTGTTAGGAACACCACAGGCCTCTGCACAGTCAGAGAGAGGATAGGCGCTGGGACACCTCCAGACCTTGTCCTGGAATTCTGAGAGCTTTGGGCTCAGCCCCCTGAATTCAGGATGTTCAGAAAGCATTTTTGCTGGCTCTCCCAGGAATTCTTCCCTCATTCCCCACCTACCGAACCCTGGAGTCCTGTTGGCGAGACTGGAGTAGGCATTCCCACTTGGTGAGGATGTAGCCGGGCTGGAGAGAGGACTGTAGGAAGAGGGGTCTGCCGGGTAGGTGTGGCTCGTTCCAATCCCAAAGGGAGATGACTGAGTCTTGCTGGACTGAGATGGGATTTGCTACAATCAGGACAAAGCACAGAGATGGCAAACATCACCAGCAGGCCTCTGCCTTGACGTCCCAGGTGCAGCGGGCAGTGGCAGTGCCCGCTCTGGGTTGACAGAGACTCCCCATGGCCCTCTTGGCTCAATGTGCGGGACCCAAGAACTGCAGGACTCAGACCCTGGATCTTTAGGGCAGGTTTGGATGAATTTACCCCAGGGCCACACTGATCTGGGCCCTCTGGCTTCCAGTTATGGAGGCCTTGGCATTACAAATCCCAAGAACTCCCTCAGCCCAATCACACCCATGCTCACAGCCAGTACACGGGAGCTGGGTACATCACAATTGTGTGTTTTCACGCACCCCTGGCACAGGAGCAACCAGAGGTTGAGTAGTAAGGAGCTCGTTCCTGATGGTGTCTCTGCGTGGCTGACCCCTTCCTGCTAGCTCCCCCAGGGCAAGGCTGGAGGGGAAAGGGCTGCAGAAATGCAATTGTTGGGGACCTGGCTCTCCAAGTGCCCTTGGGGTGGCCGGTGCTTCTGAGTAGCCAGCTGCTGTTGGGGTGGTCGGCTCCAAGTAAGGGCCCTGACCCACCCTCAGAACTGGGATCCAAAGAAAGCACATCCTGGGGTGCTCTGCCACTGTGGACACTGGGGCAAAACCCTCACCCATGCCCATACCTGTCCTGGGAAGGGTGGACGACTCCCTGTCCATGCCACCTGACTCTGGTTCAGCTGTCGGGAGATTTGGGACATGTTCTGGCCTGTTGAAGAGGAGGACTGAATATCGTTCACTCCAGGCACATGGACCACTGAAGAGCTAGAAGAGAAGAAAAGGCACCGTCCTGAGGAAGTGTCCTCCCACCACGTGGGCTCTGCCCGGGGCTGCCTTCCTGAGCTCTCTCTCCTGTGAGCCTTGGAGCCCCTCGATCTCCCTCATCTCCCAGGGCTTCCTCCGCCACTGCTGAGCAGTCCCGCCTGTCTCATCTCTTATCTCCCCGCCTCAGTCTCCCCAGGGTCTGGCAGAGCTCCCCTCTCCGCAGCCCTAATCCCACCCCGGTGCATCCTCTGCTCTCACGGATGATTTGCTTCCCACAAAGAGAAGCTTCTTAGTACTCCTTTGTGCTCTGGTTATTTTCTTCCTTTGGGGCACCTATCAAGGTTTAAGAATTCAGGAAATAGGCTGCAGGCTGTCACTTATTTAAACAGAAAGAAAAGCCTATCAGTGGAAACCCCCTGGGATGGGGCCCACTCCTGCTATCCAGAGCACAACAATGCTTACCTAGTCCACCTTCGGTTTATCATCCATTTAACTCAATTCGTCTTTACTGGGCACCTGCCGTGTGCATCACACTGTGCTGGGGCTCTCTGCATGTCGTTCCAAGGCTCAATCTCAGACCCTGTCTTCGCTCCTAGGCATGTCCTGTCTGCTGCTAGCCACTTCTTCCAGGAGATTTTCCCAGCTGTGCTGATTATTCAATTAACTCATTAAAGATTGCAAGGTTGGGGGCAACTTTCATTTTGTTTCGGGCCCTTCCTTCTGCCTCCCTGGGACTAGCTCAGCATGCAGGACAGAGTGTGGGTGGCTCTGAATGAATCCAGTCGAGTGGAATGGGGCTAATCCCAGAGTGGAGGTGGATTTTCAGCTGGGATTTGAAAGAAAGGCAGGCTATAGACCAGTGGGGAAGACTGGGTACAGTTTTACTAATTGTATTATCTAATAGTTTTTCTGTACTATCCGATCCCTCTTAGAATGGGTAGAAACCAAGACTGTCAGAGACATTCTTGCATTGGCCAACATAAAACAAGTTCAGCTGCTTATGTGAAGGGAAACATTATTTCCATCTTCCTAAAATCAATTCATCACTTAAGGGCTCCTTTCTCATCCTCCTTCCTCATGAATGTATGACTGAGAGGACATTTTCTGATCCTTGTTCTCTGTGGTGGCCTCCTGTGACAGACTGATGAGGGCCGGCTGTAGCATTGCCGGAACAAAGTGCTGGCCCTTGTGTTCCACTCTCCCCAGGGGCCTCTGGGCTACAGCTGCCTGTCTTGGTATGGACAGGCTGGGGCCAAGGCTGGTTGGGCCATCGTGGAAGGACTCTGGGTAAAGGTGGATTGCTAGAGGATCAGGGGTACCTATGACTGTGTCTGGCACTAGAGAACACCATTCCACTCCTTCCCCATCCCAAACCAGCTCAGGCCCTTTAGATTTACAGGAAATTCTACCCACTCAGCAGGCTTTCGCCTTCAGCGGCATCCTTTAATTCATTCATCCATCCACTCATTTCATAGACTAGTATTTAGCAAATGTCTTTGCTATGCCGGGCTCCACATAGGTGGTTGGTGCTCCTGGGCCTCCTAAGCACACAGCCAGCTGGCTTCTGCCTGCTTTTCCCTCTCCATCACTGCCCTCCAAGGCACCCCATTCTTTTGTTTCTATGACAATAGCCTTGCCCAGACCCAGCACCTTGAGCTGGACCTTCTGTCCTAAGCACCCGTCTACAGCCTCACTCCTGCACTCCGCCCCACACCCCACTGACACCCCAAACTTTCTCTAAACTCCATTGCCTCAAGCTGCTCTTCTCCTGAATGCCATCAATAATCACATCCAAACTCCTGAGCACAGCCCCCCAGGCCCTGTAGTCTCGTCCTCCATTTCTCCCATCGTGAAGCCTCCCCAGTCACTCCTCCTCCCAGGCTTTGCTCAGCACATGCCACATGCCCGTGCGCCCCATCACTTCCTCAGGAGGCAAAACCTGACTTTGGCTTCCAGGATTAGCTGAGGAGTCATCAGACCTTCTCTGGTCGCACCACCTTGGGCTGCCCCTCGCTCTTGAACTCCTCAGACCCTCGTGGCCAGGGCAGTCCTATGACAGGGCCGTCTCTCGGGGTAGCCAGCCATGCCTGTCCAGTCCTGGTCTCTGCCTGCACCTGGAAGCTCTGTGTAGGTTCTGGCCAAGTTTGCCAGAGGCCAGACTGTAGGAAGACCTGCGCCCAGGTCTGGGATGCTTCTCCTGGTGAGCCTGGGGCATTTAGTGGGCACACACGAGTGCCTGCACACCCTCCTAGAGCACTGCTGTCTCTCCTCTGGCCATTCTCCTCAGTTCATCCTCCTGTTTCCCCAGCAGAAGCTGGAGCCAGGCCTTGCCTCCAGTGACACTGTCGGGACTTCCTCAACGATCCACAAGATGCCCTGGTGCTAAGAACCAAGCCTTGGGAAGGGTGGACACCCTGCCTGACCCTCCAGGGGCCCTTTAGGCTGAGGCCCAGAAATGATGGGCTGAGTCCCTTCTTCCTTGGATTTAGCAGTGGTCTCTGGGAACCAGGGGGCAGAGTACTTCCTGCTGCCTTGTCAGCTGTCCCCAGCTCCACCCCACCTGGGTCGTGGCTAGAGACCACCTTACTCCCTTCTCCTGTTCTGCTGCAGAACACAACGGCTGGTGCCTTTCATATTTGAGAACGAGTAACTGACACCGAGCATCCATGGCAACCCAGAAAGGGCTTGCGGAGCAGAACCGAGCCAGAATCCTCAGCACGGCCCAAGTCATGCGGGACGGTAACCCGTAACTAAAGTTTGCAGCACCCAGAGCCGAGCTCACAGATCCAGAACTTCCTTGGAGAGGAAGCATCTTCCCGCCCCCTCGCCGCCCTCCCAGCACCTACCTGAAGGCCTTCCCCGAGTGTCCGGCGGGGAATGGGCTTCCTTGAGGGTAGATCTGCTGGCTCCCTGCTGCAGAGGCTGAGCTCATCATCTTCTTCTCCGCTAGGAAAACCAGGGCAGGAATCACATGGGAGTGTTCCCTGCCCTGCAGAACCGGGGGGGGGGGGAGGGCTGCCCCGAGAACAGGTGCCGGGGTAGGATGGGAGAGCAGGAGGGCACTCACGGGGCAGCCCTCACCTCTGCACCTCATCTCTCCTGGGCCCCCCAGGATGAAGGAGCACTGGGCAGTTGTTCTCTGACTCCTGGGCTAGGCCACAGCCACCTAAAGGCAAGGCCCTTTCTGAGAGGTGGGAAGATGAAAAGAACTAATGAGAGTTCTTCCTCAGGCGCCACTTTGTCCAATCCTCCCAACCCCCTGGGGTGGGTATGTACAATAGGTCCTCGTCTCAGGGTGAGGAAGTGCAGCGGCAGGGGAACAGGACAGACTCAGACCCTCGGCTCCCTGGCCTTGAGCCCCAGCTCCACCCTATTTATCAGAAGTGTGACCTTGGACCTGTTATTTAAGCTTCCCCTGCCTCAGTGTCTCCAACTGGAAGAGGGCTCCTCACAGGACTGTGGTGGAAATTCATTGAGTTAATGGGAATAAAGTGCCTGGTAATGGAGCAAGCAGCATCTAAACGTTTGCTATCATTTGTTACAGATGAGAAAACTGAGGCGGGGCTTGTCCAAGGTCACGAGCCAGCAAGGAGGACCCAGGGCTTGAATCCAAGCCCACTGCTCTGCCCACTGCCCCAGACCTCCGTCCACACTCTGCCCTCCCCCAGCAAGCACTGCACTAGCCACAGATTGACCAACCAGAGGCAGCCCTGAACCTGTGCTCCTTGACCTTCCTCAAGGGTTTCTTTGAGCCTCATGCAACTGAAAACACTCAGGCCTGGCTAGGATGTGTAGTCACTGACACTTTTCTGCCACCACAGAATGGTGAGTGGAAGACTGAGCTCAGCCGTCTCGCCCTCAGAAGGAGGCTGCTGAAGTGGGCTTGAGTCCCAGCTGGGATGCTTAGCTCTCCCAGGGGAAGACAGTACTTTCTGCGGTGTTTTGAGAGGCAGGAGTGGGAACGTGAATGGCCACAGACTGCAGGCAGCAGGACTGTGACACCACAGTGCTCTGTCCCTTTCATCACTGGGTGCCTGGGGCTCTCTGATGTGCCCTCTCACTTCCCCAGAATCTCAAAATGTCTACATGTCCCATTCCCACAATCCCTGACATCCCCGCTTGCAACAAGATGCTGGAATGAAGGAAATAAATGTTAGATACACAGCAATTATCTTGTGCCTAGACAGACCCCACGTCTGCACCCATCTCTGGCTTGCTGATGGGGAAGGGGTGGGCAGAGAGGTAGGTCCCCCCATCGGAGTGGATGTGAGCAGTGACGGATGTTCAGGCTCAAGGGCTTGGGACTGAGAGAGCAGACGGCAGGGACCATGTGCCGAATCTCCCATGCATGTAAACCACCTCCGTGACATTTTCGTAAGAAGGAACAGTCACCTTGGTCTACTTTCTTTTGCTGCGGTGACAGCTGTGGGATCGTGGGAAATCCTTAAAGAATGGAAACAGCTCAGGCTCTTGGGGGGTGTGTTTCTAACCCAATCATAAGGCCTTGAATCTTGGGAATAAAGACTGGAATGGGGAAGATATGAGGCTAAAATTTGCAGAAATAAGGTAGGCTTAGGCACTTCTCTTGGCTCTAAATGCAATGCAAGCCATTTTTTTCCCCTCATGTGTTGTTTTCATGGTTTGGGTAAATAAGAAACATTTTTTTTTCTAACTGCTTTAGGAAATTTGTAGGGTATATATATATATATACATATATAAAAAAGATCTTTGATTCTATTTTCAGTCTTTATATCTTTCTCCATTTTATTTTATTATCTCGATCTACTTGATTTATTAAAGATGAAGAAAGGTGTACTGAGATCTTCACTACAATTTGGCTTTATCAGCATCTTCTTGTGTTTCTAATTATTTTGGTTTTCACAGGTTTCAATGTCCATGACATTTGTACCTTCGCTTTAGGTTACGTTTTCTATCTGTATAAAATATGCATCTCTGCCACTGCACGCACTGAATTCTTCTGTTTGGAGACACTGTCAACTGTACTTTCCGCCTCGGGTTTGCAGAGAGCCCCCAACTTCACCATGCACAATTTCAGGTTAAATAGTTCATTTTGTTTTGTTCTGGTGACAGCATATTCTGGCAGCACATTATTCAGCGGTTATTGATTGGGAGTCAACTTATTTTATTACTCGTGATATTCATACTTTCTTGCCACCTCACTTTATTTTTCTTCTGAGTATTTTGTGATTTGCCAAAAATTTTCTTTCATTTCCTTGGAAGTGATTTGGGAGTAAGACTTCCTTCCTTTCTCTCTCTCTTTTTTCCTCCCATTAGTGGTTATGTTTAAACGTACTCGAAGCTATATTTCTCTATAAATGTCAGAAATAAAATAGTATATACTGATGAGAAATTTCTATTTTCTACCCCTAGCTCAAAATATGTCTGGGTCTTTGCTGAATTAATTTGAGATTTTAGATTCTAGTTTTTCTTTATTGTTTAGAGCTTTTGTATTTTATAATAATCTTTACACTCATTCTAGGTATGACCAGTTTCATTTTTTATCACCATTGCTTTTCCAACCTATCACTTCCATTCTTGTGTTCTATATTTTGATTCATCTCACAAACAAGTGCAATCTTTTGCAAGTAATTTTTTTCAGAAAGTATAGGACGACAGTGCATGTCTGAGAACATTTTTCTGTTGTTTCCCATATATGACAGCAGCTTGGCTGGTGAGAAACTTTGGGGTCACATATTTTCCTTCCACATTTTCTAGTTATTTCCCCTCCCTCTGTTGCTAGACTTCTGGCATTTAGTATTTTGGAGATGTCTAACTCAAGATTTCTCTTTGTAGATAAGGTAATTTTTTTCTCTTGGACATTTGCAGGATTTTCCCTTAATTGTTCAAATTTTAAAAAGTAAATACAACAAGCCATGTCAACTGTGAGTTTCTTTAAAACTTTTCTGTCTAGTCTTCATCGAATTGTTTCAGTTGGAAGACCTAAGTTTTGCATTTTGAGAAAATTCACGTTTCTTTCCAATTCAATGACTTGGATTTCTGCAACATTAGTCTGCTTTGTACTGACTATGTTAAATGCTCTACTTCCCCCACCTCAAATAATTTGCTCTCAGAAATGCAATGATGTCCTCTGGGATCACCGAGACAAGAGAGACTGGAGATTTTCTGAACTTCCTCTTTTCGTTATAAAAACTCATTTCCAAAGAAAGACATTTGTTCTGATTCCTCCCACTTGACCTTTTTCCCTCTTCTTTTTTCTTGTCTGTCAGTTTTTTGTTTTTTGGTTTTTTTCCCTGTTTTGTCATCTTTATGGGAAAGTGTCTGCATTTGTATAATAGTAAAAGTTCAAATGGATTTCTCAGGGGTGCGGTGGGTCTCTGGTCAATATTTCAGGCTATGTGAGAGAAGAAAAACCTTCTAGATGTGCTGGTCTCCTCATGCCAGGTGAAGTGACCTTTCTCTGTAAAAGTCGAGGAAACACTGATGTAAGCAGGATATGCGTCTGCACAGCCATGGCAACCACCAGCAGGAAGTGTCTCTGTTGTGCTAAGGGGTCTGTGTTCTGCTGGGTGTTGGCAACCGGACACAGTGCTGTGCCGGCACCTACTGCCCTCAGCGGGGGGTGGCTCCAGCACCCTCCTCGCTTTCTGAGTATTCGGTCCTCAGCCAAGTGGGAACTGAGGCTTTGATATTCCAGCAATGTGCTGGCATCAAGAAGGCTGAGATGTGCTCCCTTCCCACTGCCCGCAGGCCTGCCCATCTTCCCCGTCTTCAGCCTGGTAGTCCTAGTGGGCTGGTACTGGGGTTCCCCGACAGTTACGGTTCTGCCTGTTTCCTTTTCATGAGGCAACTGGTTTCTCCCTTCAATTGATCCCAACTATACTGTATCTTGCAGACTTCCTTGACCGCATGGAAATGGAATCCTTTTTTTTTTCCCCCTGATTTTTAGTAGACAAAGACCTTTGCAAATTTTATATTTTGCTAATCTCAGGAGTAATTAAGTGAATGGTAGAAGGAGGCAGCTCGACAAGTGAGCTCCACGGGACACCTAAAATTACAACTGCACTGTCTTCTCTAACAGCAGTACTGACAAAGGTAGACGGCCTAAAAACAGCCACGAAGGGTAAGCCGAGCGGATTACAGATCATCCACGTGATGGAACTCTGCAAGTGACCAATATGACTTAGACTGTTTAATGACCTGGAAATATATTTATAAAAAACTGTCATGTGAAAAAAGTAAGCTGCCAAACAGTAGGAGCTGAATTCTACGTATAAAAAGAATAAATATGTGTAGAAAAAGACAGAAAGGACATCATTTAACAAGTTAAAAATGGTTATAATCAGGTGGTGGGACAGTGGATCATTTAAATTTTTTTTTAAAGTGCATATTTTTGGGGGCCGGCCC
>NW_007739146.1:0-8222 GCF_000696425.1 Galeopterus variegatus | reverse complement strand
AGGGTTGCGATCCGTTGCCGGACACGGAAAAAGACAAAAGACAAAAAAAAAAAAAGTGCATATTTTTATTTTAAAATGTGGCCCTCTGTATGCTAGGGATTAAGTTGCTATTTTTTACAGAGACATGTCTTTAGATTAATAACACTGACATGCAGAATGGATTGATAGAGTTCACTTATTCCAACCTCTTAAATTTCAAAGATGAGATGTCAGGGCCACAGGTTGGTTGCCCCGAGTAAGAGGCAGGGTCTGGAGTAGAGAAAATCCATTCTGACTCCTGCACTTAGGTTTCTTTTTATACCCTGCAGTGGTCACTCCATGGCCCCCTCTCTAAGGATGGCTGTCTGTAGATGGCCTGAAAGCACCTGTAAACCCCCCATCTTCATAACCTCAGTGCCCTCTGGAAACTTACATGCACTGATTCCTGCAAACATCTCAGCAAAGCGGGGGTCTCTTTCCTGGGAGAAGATAGTATCTGCCTTCTCCACAGACTTCCCGGTCTCGTGAACACCAGCTGGTAGGTTGGGGACAGGGACCTGTTTGCACATTAAAACACAACAGCAACCCGTCTGAGGAAAAGAACACACATGTCCAGAAGTCACTAGTTCTCCCTCGTCAGATGCCCCTTCCACTGCAATCACTGGCATTTCAGGCTGGAACATTTTACAGGATGGAGAGCTCTTCTTTATGTCAAAGCCAAGAACAGCTGGGGTGGGAGTTGTGAACTAGAGGTCACATCAAGGACAACAGAGTCACACTGACTCCTTTCTTAGAGAGAGATAAATGAAAAGCAATCAACTTACTCCAAATATCAGGAAAAGGGAGCCTGAAGTTTAATTTAGCAAAGAGGCCAAATACCAACACGTGCTGCAGTCTCTGTATGGCCAGCTGTCGGAGCAGCAAGCAGAGGAAGAGGCGGGAGGTGGGCAGAAAGGGGGCACCATGGAGATGGGAGATGGGAGAAGGAGACAGACGGTGCAGGTAACACGGGAGACACGGAGCATGACCGCAAGAAACGGACACAGACAAAGGCAGGGACGTGGCTAGGAAGCCAGAGGACCCAAGAGGCTCAGAACCTACTTTTGCTGGCTTCTGAGCATTTCAGTACTAGAGTTTATTCCTACACGGCCTTTTGAAACATCCAGAGCCCTTTGAAATCTCCAGGGCTGGCTGCCTATGGCTCAGGGGTCCTTGCCTGGTCTCCACATGCTCTGTACTCTTCATGGCACTGTTCTGCATGGAAGAGTCACTGTAGACCCCCAGGGGACCAAAACGCTCTTTGCACCATCGTGGGTGGACAGGACAATAGCACTTTTTGGACTGAGGGGCTCAAACTAAGGGCTAAATTTAGTCCCCAGCCCACTGCGCTGGAAACAGCTGGGAAACAGTTTTCCAGATTTTCACCTGAGATAAGTCGTATGATGACAAGCCATCTCTCTGGTGCACTTCCAACTCTGCCTGCTGTTGCTGAAGTTGCCTGTGAAACAAACGCACAAAGAGAGTCACGAAGAGCAGAAGAGGTGGCAACAGGACCGTGCCAGAACTTCTGCCACACCCTGAAGTCCCAGTGGGCGAAACCCAATGGATCTCCGAATTGTTTTCAATTTTTACTTTATTTTTTAATATTTTTTTAAAGGTCAAATTCAGAAAGGCAGTTGAATTTAAGACTGAATGAAGCAGTTGGCTTCAGCTAATGCTTACTTACAAAGTGGTAGGAGTTTACATGATCTCATCTGATCCTCAAACTAAACTCTTACACTGGTTACTTTACCGCCATATTAAAATTAAGAAACTGGAGTTTACAGAGGTCAGACAGAACAGAGCAAGGATCTGACCTAATGCTTCTGACCCCAAGGGGCCTGCTTCAACTGGGAAAGGAAAAGTCTTGTTAGAGGAAATGGCTGCTTTAAGTTGTAAACTATGGAAACTGGGTTGCTTTCAAGGGACTGTGAACCCTACAGCACAGAGCCTAAAAGTGGGGCAGAATGACATGGTCTTCAATTCTAAACACCAATAAGAATCACAGGCAAAAAGTTATTAGCTGTAATATGCAATTCAAATTCCTAAAAAAATTACTCCTCCCCCCCTGCCTGTGAATCAATTTAAAGGACTTGGATAGAGAATTCAAGGAAAAATAAATAAACTAAGGGACAAATACATATAATATATATGCATATATAATAACACATGTACATATAATACATGACACATATATGATAGATATAATAAGCAAGTTAGAGAAACATTTTCACTATTTTATTTTTAACATTCCAAATCAAGACTCCAAGCCCTGTATTTCAAGTTTAGCTGCTACACTCAACTGTTGAAGAAATTTTTTTGACTTATGACTTGATTTTATACAGGGTGAAAAGATAAAATTAAAATAAAATGCTATTAAAATAATCAAGAATAAATGCAAATTAAAACAACCTTTGAAGTACGATTTTTCATCTACGGTGGTAAAAACATGCTTAACGTGGTGGCTTTACGTTGAAACTACGGTCACACTCTGTCGGGGAAGCATGTACAGACACCCCTTTCTGGAAAGCAGTACGGCAGTCCTCACTAGGCACTACAGACGTGTTCACGCTCTTCCGGGTGGTCATCCTGCTGCCGGGGCTTGTACTGGGGACATTACTCAGTGGAAGGAAGGAAGAGCTATCCACGCAAAGTTGGCTGTAATAGCGGCAGTCCTCACTAGGCACTACAGACGTGTTCACGCTCTTCCGGGTGGTCATCCTGCTGCCAGGGCTTGTACTGGGGACATTACTCAGTGGAAGGAAGGAAGAGCTATCCACGCAAAGTTGGCTGTAATAAGGGAGTGACTTTGTAAGCCGTGTACATTAACTTTCTGAGTGACCACTGCGTAGCACTAACAGTAACCACTGTGAAGACCATCTGGAAACATGGAAGGCATGATCAGAGCGTGTCCAAGAGTTCCAGTTCAGCACAAAGTGTTACATACATTGTGATTATGGCCACAAACACTGTGTCCTATGCGGGTGAAAAAATTTGAAATAGCCTCTGGCACGCGTGTGCTCCCTCCATAGGGAAGACCTCCTAGAAGAAACCCCAGTGGGAGCACCCACAGAACTGTCCGTTTGGAATTAAGCCCAGATGAGTCATCCATTCAGTGAGCTGCACCGAGGCAAGTGAAATATCTATGCCAAGCCCCATGCTAGGCACTGGGGACAGAATGAGGAGTCGGAACCCACAAGATCCCTGCCCTCACGGAGCTGACAGTCTCCAGGGAAGACAGAGAAGTAGCCAAGTGATTGCAGAGTGACGAGTTAAGACCATGATGCAGAAGAACGAGGTTCCACCCACGCGCCCAGCCTGCCGCCTCATCTTGGTGTAAGAGCTCAGGGAAAAGGAAAAGGATGGAACCAGAAGCACGTGATTTCCCACCAGGCAGTCTCAGCCCCTGCTTATTACACCAGCAAAGTGGAGGCACTAAAAATAATTTTCAAAACAAATTGATATTTCAAAAATTAAAAAAAGAATCAATATAATCATCAATAGAAAAATCATAACTTTCTGTATTTTCTTATGCTTACTTGATGGTTTTGCTTTGTTTTACATTGATCTATATCTTGGGGGCACCATCATCTTTCATTTGCAGGGCCTCCAAAATCTGAATGTAGGATTGACAGCCAGTATCTTGCCAATGCCTCTGCAATATTCCCATTGTACAGATAAAGAAACTGAGGCTCAGAGAGTTTAAATGATGTGCCCAGGCTGACACAGCTACAATATGGCACACATAGGATTCAAATCTAAGTCTCTCTGGCTGTAGACCTGGCACTCTTTCCTCTGTCCCGGGCTGCTGTCCCAGCCCAGGATAAATACTCGCAGTTGTAACAAGGACTGTTGTTCCACATCTCCCATTCCAGACGCCTGGGCCCAACAAAGCAGCATCTTGAACCACAAGGAGGAGGAAAATCTATTCCTTGGGTTTTATGTGGGATCGGAGTAGTGAACTCCCACCATAGCAGAAATCCACGGACCTCCCTCTTACCCCATCTCCAGGGCCCAATCTTCAACCCATAAACACTTTTCCAGGAAATAACCACTCCTATCTGTGGCTCAGCTGTGTCCAGCCCAAGCCCAAAGTCTTAGAGAGTGGGCAGGGCCACTGCGTGGGGTTGTACAGCTGTGCCCTGGGTGCCTGGCTGAGCAGTGAGTGGGGCACAAACCCAGCCCTCGCCCTGGCACGGGGCCGTGCTGCGGGGAGGAAGGTGAGCTGCTTCTGATTTGCAGGAAGGTGTGATAAGTTCCCGTGGCATGAGGCTGGGGTTTGCTCTCAGTCCTGTTCCTCTTTGGGCTACTAAACCAGGGAAAGCTTCTTTCACTGAGAAGTAGAAAATAAGATCTCAGGTGTGGCTGGCAAATCCCCAGGTCCTAACCTCACTTGCTCTGTGGTCCGGATGTCGGCCTCTCCATCCCACAACCCTTGGGTTTCCGCTTCCATAGCTGAGTGCGCATGGAAGAAGTGCTGACCCGCAGGCCGCCCCGTCCTGAGAAGGGGCCTGCGGAGGTTTCTCAGACATTTCACAGCCATGAGATAAAAATAAACCTCAGTGTGCTTGCAAATTCCAGAGAGGGAGAAAGCTGACCGACAGCAAGGGAGGGAGATGGGCTCCCACCGCAGCAAAGTGCTGCCCTCCATTAGCCGGAGATGAGGCTGATGACTAGAAACCCAACGCATGGAGCCTGGCTTCCTATCAGTGAGGTACAGGATGCTGGGCGGATGCCGTCAGTTGCTCGTGATGCTCCCTGGACAGAGGTTCTTACTCAGCCTGAGTAAGCGGGAAAGGGGCCATTTAGGGGGGCATTCAGAGGCAGCTGTGATCGCGCCCCTGGGGGTAACTGGAGTCCGGCTGGGAGGCATCTGGGACTCAGGCTCAGCTGACCAGAGGAAGGCTAATAATACCACCGTGGATTGAGCGCTATCTGCATGCCTATCATGAAACACTCTGCATGTCTGTTAAGGGCTTGGAACTGATTTGATCAGGGGCAGGGAGTGGCATGGTCCCATGTGTGTTTTAGAGATGTTCCCTGGGCCATGTGGTAGGCTCACCGGACCAGATGGAAGGCAGGGGGGGCTGGTTCTTAGAACCGAAGGTCACTTGTGAGATGGCAAAGGCCTCATCTGGGGCATGATAGAAGAGGCAGAGGAGGACACGGGCTAGAGAGACTTCCAGATAGAGCTGTGGGGCTCTGGTGCTGCACCAGGTTGTCTGTTGCAGGTGAGTGAAAGGGACCCAGGACAACTCCAGGTTTGGGGCTTGGTGACCACATGTTCCAGCCCCTTATGGGCTCTAAGCTCTGCAGAGACCAGGAATGCAACCTTTCTTTTGTACCTTCCCCTATTCTCTGCCTCCTGCTTACTTACAAAGCAGGTAAGTACCACAACCTTCACTAAATACACATGATAGTCGACTGGATCTGAGACTCAGACCTGACTCTGGGCATGGTGGGGCTTTGAGAACACACACATGCACACACTAGCACAACAAGCAGATGTGGTGATGAAAATCTATGACGGTTTTGGAATGCTGCTGTTGCAGGAAAGGGGGCCAGGCCCAAGCAGATGCAAAGGGGTAACTTAGGATCACTCTCCCAAAGGGATGATGTGGAAAATAACATCATGAAAGAACAGCAGCTAGATTGTGCAAATGCAAAAACACCAAAATGTCATATTCAGGAACAGCCCATAAAAGAGTATTGTCCCCTAAACATCAAGACGGGCGCATGTTTCAAAGTTGTGCGACCAGCATGTTAAGTCAGTCTGTGTTTTTCTGGACTTCATTCTGCATTGACGTAGTAGGAAAAAATGCAGCGGTGCTAAAGAGGGCTTCTTTTCAGCAGCTTCGCACAAATGCTAAACATTAAACACTCATTTCTCCGGGAAGTTTCTTTTGCATGCTCCTGACTGAACACAACTGAGCTTGCAAAATTTTCTCCCAAATACAGAACATTTAAAGATCCTTTCCTAACAAGTCTGCCTACTGCTGGCAAAGCTCAGCCTTGCAAATTTAAAAAAGGGCCAGACCATTCACAACCATGGTTATCACTGCCCTCTACCGTCCGTAGCAAACTTTTCCAACCATCTTTACCAACTGGGGACTTTTCCCGTCAGAAGACACCAGATTCAGGTTTCTGGTGTAACTCTGAGTCCCGATGGGACATTATAACGCCGTGACCTCAACTGGCTGCCAACAGCGACGGGTCTGAGGAAATGCGCAGGCACTTCCATATAGAATGGTTTTTCGGTTTTGTCAGCGCTGCCTGACTTCCAGAAGAAGACAAAAGCCTAGCCGGGGCTGGTTTTAAGAGCAGGGTCTTTGCTCTTCTTCCAGGCACCCCACCTCCCACCCCCCGCGGTGCTGTCCCCTGTGGAACTCTCTCCAGGCCCTGGGCGAGCGTTCATTCTCTGCCTCCTCCGTTTCCACACTGTATTGTGTCTGTCCCTCCCATCTGCCCCTTCTCACGTTCTCCTTGTTATAGGTGCCCTAGTCTTAGTCTTCTGGGGTCATGGGCTCCTCCCTGATGGCAGAAAACATAATGGAGCCCCCTTGGCCTGGCGTACTCTCTCCAGGCCCTGGGCGAGCGTTCATTCTCTGCCTCCTCCGTTTCCACACTGTATTGTATCTGTCCCTCCCATCTGCCCCTTCTCACGTTCTCCTTGTTATAGGTGCCCTAGTCTTAGCCTTCTGGGGTCATGGGCTCCTCCCTGATGGCAGAAAACATAATGGAGCCCCCTTGGCCTGGCGCAGGCCCATGTCCTTTCATGGCATTTAGCGAATATCCACTACACCGAATGTAGTTGCAATAGGTGAGCAAGAGTTCTCTCCTCTTCACAGGCTTGTGCAGACCCCAGTCCTGGGATGGTCAGGGCTCCTTGTTATAGGGGCCCAAGTCTTAGCCTTCCGGGAACATGTCCTTGTACAAATGTTGGAAGTGAATGAAGAATGATGAAAAAATGTAAAAATAACAAAAATCCAAAAAAGGGGAGCTTCAGTCAGTTCTTCTGACCCAAATCTATCATTCTCTGCTGGGCCCCGAGCTGGGCCCCCAGCCTGGGACCATGCTCCTTACTGCAGAGGGGATGGCCCAGACTTACTGTAGAAGTGGCTGCAGTGATAGGCGGGACTGACGTTTGGGAGCAAGGCACAGGCTGTTCCCATGACACCCTAAGAGCTCAGGTAAGAGACAACCTCATCAACAGGTAACAGATGGCCTCAGAGCTCCCGGTGTGTGCAGACACCATGTATGTGGCTGTGAAAATAATCAGGGAAAAGGGCACAGGTACGGAAAAGGAAAAAAAGAGGCAGAGAGGGGTGAAGGGAAGGGGGGCAGGGTTGTATAAGGAGGCAGCTCTCACTAAGAACTGGTCGGTTTGTTGGCACCCAAAGGGTGGAGATTCTAGAACAGTGCCCGTGATTCTGAACAGGCGGCGTGCTTGTCTGTTTGCAGGGCTTCCAGTGCAGGCAGCCTGAGCTGCTGGAGTGGGGCCATGACAGGAGGTATGAGCCTGGGCACAAAGCTACGACTCGAGCAGATGCTAAGCAGATCCGGGCTGGTGTTTTCCTCCTCCTTTCCCTCCTGGGCTCCCACTGCCCCGTCCCTGGCTCCATCAGGCCGTTGGGCACACCCTGTCTGCCCGACTCTAACTCCTGGGTCTCAAGCTTCCATGTTTTCTTCGAGGCCCTAGGGAGGTTCCTCTCTGCTCCCCAAGTGAAGAACACCCCTTCCCATGCTGGGGAAGTGGGAAAATAAGACACCCTCAGTTTGACCAACTTTACCAAGTTTAACTAGATAAACTCAGATATAGAAAGAAATTAATAACATTAACTGATTGCAAACATGGATCTATGACTTGTTATATGTGTTCCCCCCATGTTTACAACCAGGAAAGTCTTGGCTAGAAGATGGAGGTAGAAAAAGAATCAGAACATTGAGTCAGCCAAAGAAGATGTCAAGAAAGAGGAGCTGGTTAAGCAGACAATTTGGGGAGGATGACCTGTGAGAGAGCGTTACTTTGTGGCATCACTGGAGGCTGCTGGGAGAGCAGTTTTGACAGTGGAGGGGCAGGAGCCGGGCTGCAAGGGGTCAGGAGGAGACGAATGGTGAAGGACACACCTGGCAGGGCTGGGGGTGTGCGGTGGGGGAGAGAAAGCTGTGGCGGCTGCGGTAGATTGGCACCCGGGGGTTCTCCA
>NW_007739145.1:10722-38551 GCF_000696425.1 Galeopterus variegatus | reverse complement strand
TAATTTGCTCATTAACCTGTCTCCACATTCTTGTAGATAAAAGATTAGATCAAAAGTATATAAAAAAAAAAAAAGGGCCGGCCCGGTGGTGCACTGGGTTGAGTGCGGCGCTTGGGAGCATGGCGGCGCTCCTGCCGAAGGTTCGGATCCCATATAGAGACTGGTCCGCTCACTGGTTGAGCGAGGTGCGGGCGCGACACCGAGGGTTGGGATCCCATTACCGGTCACGAAAAAAGACAAAAAGAAAAAAAAAAAAAGTATATGGTTCTTTTTGCCAGTGAGAAGTGAGGGGACAATTGCTGGGGAATTGTAGTGATGACTTAAAGCCTGGATCTATTTACCGCCATGAGGGAAGCCAGCCAGAAGATGCAGTGTAGTCTAGGGAAGAAAAGAGAAATGGATCTGAGACAACTGCGTTAAGCTATCTTCGAAGCCCACCCTATTTCACTATATTCATTACATGGGCCAATCAGTTTACTTATTTATTAACTGAATTTGACTTGGAGTTTCTCTCATTCGCAACATAGAAATCCTAACTGATACATGTCCTCTTGCTGTGGTTATCACAATGGTGTCACAACTTTTTTTTTTTAAATCTATGATACAAGCCTCTACAGTTGACCACCCGCTCTCCTGAAAAGGTGATCTTTAAAAAAACCCCACAGATCTATTCATGGGCTTTCTGCTTAATCCCTTACTATGTAACCTACTATATTCAGAATAAATTAAACCTCATCAACATGACACACAGGTTTCATTACTGGATTTTTTTCTGCCTCTCTGGCCTCATATCTCCATTATTCCCAAGGAAATTCTATGCTACAACCCTGCTTAAATAACTTTGGCTCCTAGAATAGAAAGTCATTATCACTCATCTCTCTATCTTTGCCCGTGCAGCTTCCTCATCGTAAAATTCAGTTTAGTTCCATTCTATTCAGCAATCAGCTACTTTGAATATACATTGCACCCAAATATGTGCAATGTGCTGGCAAAACTCTTGCCCTTCCTGTTTACCTGCAAGGCTCAGCTGTGACACCTGTCTGCTCTTCAGAAAATCTTGTCCTTTCTTCTTTGTTTCATGACTCCCTTCTTGTGAACACTCATCTCACTGTGTTCAATTGTTTGTTACAATTGGTCTTTCCTTAATTCCTCCCTTAGAGGCAAGAGCTATTTCTTATTTATCTCCATATTCCCAAATTTCTAGTGCTGAGGTTGGTATATTGATTTATTCATGGAATTAAGTAAGCAGAAAGCCAGCTTATTTGAATTGGGAGGTACATTAGATATCAGCTAATCCTAGGAGTGAATGGACTTGCTGCCTGATGAAAAATGGCACCTGATACTGGGCCTCCATGAAAGAAAGGACATCGCAAGTGGAGGGGCCTAGGGTGACTGGACAGCATTTGCGGATGCAAGAGGCATCCACATCTCAGCTCAGCAGATCATTGCCAGGAGGTAAATAGGCTCCACGTTGCCAACACTTTTGATGTTTGTCAAGGGAAAACAAAAACAAAAACAAAAACACACCATGCAGGCCAGTATGGTAGACCTCACATCTGTGGGCCAGATTTGCCCATGGCCTAATAGCCTCCTCTGATTTATTCAAACCTCATTTTACAGGTGAGGAAACCAGAGCCAGTGCTGAAATAACGTTTCCCCTATGAGATCTCTCAATCCAGGGTATGTGCCTCTCCTTGTATACTCTCATGGATCCCTGTGCACTTAACTCAGTGTTTTGTGGCAGTCTGTTTATCTGTGCCTCCTCCATCACAGTGCATGTCCTCTAAGTACAGAGAGTGCCCTTGTCTTTCATATTTAACAAGACCAGGTACTCAGTGCTCTGTAGATACTCCTTGAATGACATTGAATGGAAATCATGCTCGTGGCAGATAGACAGCATTTGACTGTTGACATCACCACTACCTTTTACATGTAGATTTGGAGATCCATCCTATGAGACATTTATTAAAACTTTTTGTGCTGAGCCCTCAGAAGTTGGGAGTGAGATGGAGGAAGAATCCCAAAATACTGGGAGAGTTATGTGGACCACAATGTCTACTATAGGACATAAAGGTCACATGTAAATTTGTCTTGCACTAGGCGAAGAGGAAAGAGCATTAGTTATGGAGTGAGTATGGAGAGATTCCTAAACCGAGTCACCAAGGGTATGTAGGATTTTGACAAGCAGAGAATTAACTGTTGGTCTCGGTAGCTGGTGTGCAGTCTCAGTAAGCCCTAGTCACATACCCACAGAGTCCTGCTGCTTTCATTTTTGCCTTCAGGAGCATCTCTGTACTCACTAGCCCTGTTGGAGAATCCTTCTTCAGGGACCAGAGCAAGGCCCTAAAGCAAAAGGTCCTCCATATATAGCCAGTTTATTTCCAGTGTATGCTTCTGGATTTGAGAGAATACAGTCGAAAGAAAACAAACAAAACATAAAAACACCACCAACAAAATGCAAGACCCTGGAGATTCTAGGTGAGCATCAAAGCTTGTTCCTGATTATCTGTAACCCAGTCAAATTCCACCTCCATATGAATCCCAGAAAGTCTTAAAAGGAGGCTGCTCATCTCCACAGGAGCAGATTCTTGTCATTGAATCAGAATCCTGCCTGCCTTGAATAACTGAGGGTGCTGGCTCTAGTTGTACATTTACCGAAACTCTGCACAATAACTTCTGATGCCATCCATAGAGAAGTTGTGAAGGCACCTGGTGATTTATGAAATGATAATTGGATAGCATTGTTATGCACCTGTTTTGTGCTAGGCTGCTAATAACATTATCACTATTTCTCCTAACAAGCTTTCAGTGATGTTCTTGTTTTTCATTTACAGATGAAGAAGCAAAGAGTCAGAGAGGCTGAAGGACTTACTAAGTGTCACACATCCAGAATGTGAAGGATTTGCAAGTTGAGTCCAGTTGTAAATGGATTTTTTAAACTGGAATTTTTTTCTTTTTTACCGGGCACAGGGAAAGGTGTCCAAAGTCTCCAGGTCAGAACCTCAGTGTTTAGTGAGAACTTGCTCATGACACTTATTTTTTCTGATTCTAATTCCTAAAATGGGGACAATCAGAGCCCTTCTGCTGCCTACTTCACACTGTTGTCATAGAACTCAAAAAGATTGTATAGTGTCAGACTTAGATTAACAACATAAGTTGTTAATCATTAAAATTATTTGGGGGATGGACCTGGTGGGAAGCACAAGAACCATCCAAGTCATTTCCTTTTGAAGTTGAAGAAGTGTTTTTGCAATAGTTTTGTATACAATAATGTTTAAGAGCACAGTCTTCAGATTCAGATATATGGGAATTCCAAACCTGGCTTTGCCCACTTCTTATTAGCTGCAGTAGGCATAAAAATGGTCCTTCAAAGATATTCATGTCCTGATCCCCAGAACTTGTGACTGTGTTAGGTCACCTGACAAAGGGAATTAAGGTAGCAAATGGAATTATGGTTGCTCATCAGCTGACTTTGAAATAGGAAAATTATGCTGGATTATCCAGTTGGAACTGATATAATCATAAGGTCCTTAAGTGGAAGAGGGAGGCAGAAGAGCCAGAGTTGAAGAAGATGTGACCACAAATGCAGAGGTCATAGTGATGAGTGAAGACTGAGGAAAGGGGCCGTGAGCCAGTGAATGTAGGCAGCCTCTAGAAGGCAGAAAAGGAATGGAAACAAATTCTCCCCCACAGCCTCCAGAACCTCATTCCTGTAGACTCTGATTTTTCACCCAGTAAGACCCATTTTGGACTTCTGATCTCCAGAACTGTAAGAAAATTAATTAGTGTTGTTTTAAGCCACTAAGTTTGTGGCCGTTTGTTTCAGCAGTCGTAGGAAACTCACACACTAGCTATATAACCTTGGACAATTATCAAGCCTCTCAGAGCCTTACCTGTATGACATAGTAAATAAAATCAACCAGTCAAGACTAACTTTACTATTGTGATTAATATCACATAGACAATGCTACTGGATTAACAAGAGTTTTAATGGTGTGTAAGACTCTGCCTTTATCATTGTTGCAGCAAGCTTGATTTTCCTGTTTACACGGTGCTATCAACCCTGAGAAGCTCTGGGCAGAGAAACCTGGCTGACTCATTGCAAGCATAGCTGAACTCCCACGACACGTTGCCACGTTAACTGACTGAAGATGCTGCCGGAAATATCGGTTGCGTAGTTAAGGGAGTGTTCCCTGCTTTGGAAGCCTAGGCAACTGCATATGTGAAAGTTTCTGGTTTCCTGGGATTACAAATTAAATGTCAAGGAAGATAGAAGTGCTGTAGAAGGATTCCAAGAGGCAGTGCAATGAATTAGAAAAGGAGGAAGATCCCTGTTTGGCTCAGGAAGGCCTTTCATAGAAGCCACTAATGGATAAGTCTTAGATGACGGCCCTTACCTCATCCGCAGCTCTTTACATATGATAATGAAATTCGAAATTGCGCTGGATGGAAGCCATACACCCTGTCTCTTCTGTGTGAGATCAGGAGTCAGCACAGACTGGATTTGTGCCATCGATGAGCTATTTACCTTCTCTTTGAGGTTGTATTTCCTCATCTATAACATAACACAAATAGGGTAAAGACCCTAAAAGAAATTTAAACATGATTCTGACAACTAACATTTATTGGTTGCTTATTATGTACAAGAAATTATTTCAAATACCTTATATGTAATACCTCTTTTAGTTTTCACAGCATTCCAATTTTACAGATGAGAAACTGAGGCACAGGGAGATTCATTTTCCAAGGTCTCACAGGTAGTAAGTGCTGAAAACTTTTAACCAATATGCTCAAATGCCTCTCTAACATTTGGTACTTGGCAAGGGCTCAATACTATGAACAGATGGAAAATGAGGGTACTTCAAAAAGTTCATGGAAAAATAGAGTTAAAAGATAATATGAATTTTCCATGATTTGATAATCACTCATCCTTGTATACACCTGCCTTGCAGTGTAGTTGTTAGGATTAAATTGAAAGTCTTTAGAAAGTAAAATGATAGCACTTAAATAGAGTCTGTGAGTGAAACGCTATTACTTTTCATCTTTCATGCACTTGTAGCTTGCCTGGATTTTTGCAACAGCATCCTAGCTCTCCTCCCTGAAGTTGTTGCCTGACCCTGAAATGCTATGAGAGTGATCTTTCTAAAATACAAACCAGAGGATGGCATTCTCTGACTGACAGCTTATATGCAATACCTTCAAGTCCTACAGTGTATCATAAAGGCCTTTCAACACGATGCGGTTAACATCCATCTGTCTAATCCTTTCTGGGTCTCCATGTCCAAAAATATACTGGATTCAAGCTCTGTTGAAATACTTGTTGTTCCCTAATCATATCTCATTACTTTTTAGCTGAACACATTTGCACATGTTATTCCTTATACCTAGAATACCCATACTCCCTTTTCATGACAGTGAATACACACTCATCTTCAAAACTTTGCACCTGGCCTGGTGCAACATTTTTAATGAACATTAGATGCATCATGTAAAACAATTGGCCTATGAAAAACATCTTTTTGAAAGGAAATATTACATCCTTTGTTTAGTTTCTTAGTTTTTGGGATCATCCAAAGTCCTTTTCTCCATCCCTTGTTCATTGATTTATCTGTAAAGCCCCTTTGTCCCTCTCCTACCTCACCTTTATCTTGGTACACAGTTCAGGTTCTTCCTGCTCCAGGGTTCAGCTTCCTTCCCAGCTGTATTATCGTTCTCATTATTTACATATTCACAGACAACCATCATGGTAACACCTTCCCAGGCTTCCCCTGGTCTCAGGACCTTCCCTTCCCAAGTGCATTTCATATTAAAGATCACCTTCTTTGAGAAGCCTTTTCTGACCTCTCTAAGAATAGCTGTGCTCTCTTCCCCTAGCTCTTATGGAGCCGGTTCACTGCTTTATTATGGCATGTATCTTGTTGAGGTGACTATAACATACTGATTTTTGCATCTAGAATAGAATAGGCCTCTGGAAAGCAGAATTAATATTCTAGTTATTCCTGTTCCAAGCCTTGCCACTTAGCCTAGGGTGAACCACTTAACTGTCTTAACTTCATTTTTCTAGACTAAAAAATGGGTCTAATAATTAATATTCTGCAGAGTTATAAAGATTAGGTAGTACATAAAAATCCCAGCACAGTATATATGTATAGTATGTAGTATATATATGTCCCAGCACAGTGTCTGGCATGTAGTAAAAACTAATATCTGATAGCCAGTACTATTTTCTCAATTCATAGAGACACTGGACAATTTCTTCAAGCATGGGAATGAAGAGGAGGAGGAGTGTTAGCTTTTGCCTTCTCCAGCCTGTTCAGAGACCCTCAACAGATGTAACATTAACTCCTGCATCAGCCCTAACTACCAGGCTGAAAGGTAAATGTTCAGGGTGATAAGTCTGTCTCATTGCCATTTCATTAGTATCTGGTGTATTTAGAGTGGGTCCTGGGCACCTATTAATCCATTGATGTTCAGCCTTCCCCAGCCCATCTTTGTGGTGTCAGATGCTCAGTGTGATGTGTGATTGGCTCTCCAGTCCTTCTACTAACCCTACCTGTGTTCTTGCCTACATGACAGCTGACACCTGATCTGGACTTCACCAAATCTCTTCTCTGAGGGTCAGATCTAGTATCTTCTTGCTCTTGGCTGAGTTCTCCCAGAAGCATGTTTGTTCTATCTCTTGAGCACTACCTATTGGACCAGTCTGGGGAGCATGCAGCCCTACAGACCTGTGTGGTCCCCCAGTCCTGGCTTCCTCCCCCAACTTACCTGTTGGCACTTCTAAGATTCCAGAACTCTGGAATTTCCCAGAGTTCGCATGAGTTATATGAGAGGATGACTCATGTTTTTGCAAGGGTAGAAAGACTGATGACAAGTAGCTAGATTCTGATTTTCTATTCCTTCTTTCTCAAACCAGTTTATAAATTCTGATGATGCATTTATTGGCAAAGTTTCTCCCTTCACTTTGATAAGGTCTATTTCTATGTGCTTAGGAACCATCATTATATCTTGAAAGAAGAGTAGTTGTTTGATCAAGCTCCTCAAACTGTTTGGCTCCTTCAAATGCCTTTTAAGAAAATTCAGAGGAAAATGTGTTTTCTCTGAGACCTGGATATTGATATAAGTTATTAGTTTGAAAATGACTTGTAGCAAGTACTTTTCATTAATATTACCCTTAAACTCTACCTGGCACCCAAACTCCTACTGTTAAATGAGGTTTTGTGGCAGAAACACTTCTAAAAGAAAGTTTATGTAATGGAAAGGGGTGTAACTATTAAATTAAAAGCAATGAGTGTTCACCCAGGCCCACCTTTCCTTTTCCTTCTAAAGATACCTTTGAATGCAGCAGGCGGAATTTATCTTTTGGCACGCTTTTCAATATATAGATTGTCTTCTTTCCACTGTGCTGAATAGAAAACCTCAAGTCAGAGACTAGATTTCATCTGTAGAAATTACATTCCTCTTTCATTTGTAAGTTAATTGAAAATTCAAAGGAAGTTTTTTCTCTAAGCACTGAGTTCCCTAAAGACCTTAAAAGGTAGCTCCTAGAAATTTTTCCTAGTGAATTAAATTGTGAACTGGACTATGTAACTTATCATTGCTCAAAGAGTTCAGCCTGTGTCCCTCCTGATAAGAACTGAGAGAAACTATGAATCATCAAATAGATAAATAAATAAATGACTGCAGAATTAAGCAGCCAAGTACAAGTATAAGGATTGGGATTGGTAAAAATGCAGTCCTATAATGGATTTATAAGACTACATCAGGAGCCTCCCTCTCTATATACGGAGCTTTAGATGTTACTGATGCTGTTTTCCATTATTATCTCCTATCTCTAAACTGGTTTATCTTCCTTGATGCCCTTGATTTCATGATGACAGGGAAATTGTAATTATTCTTCAACTTTTTGTTTACTCATGCTTTATAGTCAGTCAGTCAGGAAGTCCTGTCAGGTTTGCATTTAACATGTTTCTCTAGTTCACACCCACTTCCACCAGTGCATGACACACTGACTTTCAAGTTACATTACCAGTATTCTATTGAGGGGTCGGCAAGCAACTCCCTGTGTGTCTAACTGTTTTTGATAATAAAGTTCTACTGGAAAACAGCCATGTTCATTTGTTTATATATTGTCTATGGCTGCTCTGATGCTACAATGGTAGAGTTAAATAGTTGCAAAGTCTTAAATATTTACTATCTGACTCTCTACCAAAAAAAAAAAAAAAAATGTTTTCTGACCCCTGTTCTAGTTCATGCTTGCATCACCACTGTAACTGTAAACTGTCTTCCGATTGGCTTCCTTGCTGCTAATCACTCTAACACTAGTCAATCCGTCATTGACTCAACTCAAAATCCTTTTCTATCTCAAACCCTAGCAAATTCCTTCTAATACTTCAAAGCCCAGATTACCTATAACTATTCTTTTGCACAGGTTAAGGCACTAGAGATACAGTGGTGAGCACAATAAGTCACATTCTTGTCCTGATAGCTTTTGTTCTTTATTCTAGAAGAGATAGGCAATTAATCCAGAAATAACATAACAGTGTGATCTGTGCCGTAATAGATATGATAATTTAGACAAATAATAGCTCCATTCCATACCAATTCTGTAGCCATTATAAATTTACTAACTTTTAGCTTCAATTTCCTTAGCTCTACTGTAGTTTTGAGAATTNGAATAGCTGTGCTCTCTTCCCCTAGCTCTTATGGAGCCGGTTCACTGCTTTATTATGGCATGTATCTTGTTGAGGTGACTATAACATACTGATTTTTGCATCTAGAATAGAATAGGCCTCTGGAAAGCAGAATTAATATTCTAGTTATTCCTGTTCCAAGCCTTGCCACTTAGCCTAGGGTGAACCACTTAACTGTCTTAACTTCATTTTTCTAGACTAAAAAATGGGTCTAATAATTAATATTCTGCAGAGTTATAAAGATTAGGTAGTACATAAAAATCCCAGCACAGTATATATGTATAGTATGTAGTATATATATGTCCCAGCACAGTGTCTGGCATGTAGTAAAAACTAATATCTGATAGCCAGTACTATTTTCTCAATTCATAGAGACACTGGACAATTTCTTCAAGCATGGGAATGAAGAGGAGGAGGAGTGTTAGCTTTTGCCTTCTCCAGCCTGTTCAGAGACCCTCAACAGATGTAACATTAACTCCTGCATCAGCCCTAACTACCAGGCTGAAAGGTAAATGTTCAGGGTGATAAGTCTGTCTCATTGCCATTTCATTAGTATCTGGTGTATTTAGAGTGGGTCCTGGGCACCTATTAATCCATTGATGTTCAGCCTTCCCCAGCCCATCTTTGTGGTGTCAGATGCTCAGTGTGATGTGTGATTGGCTCTCCAGTCCTTCTACTAACCCTACCTGTGTTCTTGCCTACATGACAGCTGACACCTGATCTGGACTTCACCAAATCTCTTCTCTGAGGGTCAGATCTAGTATCTTCTTGCTCTTGGCTGAGTTCTCCCAGAAGCATGTTTGTTCTATCTCTTGAGCACTACCTATTGGACCAGTCTGGGGAGCATGCAGCCCTACAGACCTGTGTGGTCCCCCAGTCCTGGCTTCCTCCCCCAACTTACCTGTTGGCACTTCTAAGATTCCAGAACTCTGGAATTTCCCAGAGTTCGCATGAGTTATATGAGAGGATGACTCATGTTTTTGCAAGGGTAGAAAGACTGATGACAAGTAGCTAGATTCTGATTTTCTATTCCTTCTTTCTCAAACCAGTTTATAAATTCTGATGATGCATTTATTGGCAAAGTTTCTCCCTTCACTTTGATAAGGTCTATTTCTATGTGCTTAGGAACCATCATTATATCTTGAAAGAAGAGTAGTTGTTTGATCAAGCTCCTCAAACTGTTTGGCTCCTTCAAATGCCTTTTAAGAAAATTCAGAGGAAAATGTGTTTTCTCTGAGACCTGGATATTGATATAAGTTATTAGTTTGAAAATGACTTGTAGCAAGTACTTTTCATTAATATTACCCTTAAACTCTACCTGGCACCCAAACTCCTACTGTTAAATGAGGTTTTGTGGCAGAAACACTTCTAAAAGAAAGTTTATGTAATGGAAAGGGGTGTAACTATTAAATTAAAAGCAATGAGTGTTCACCCAGGCCCACCTTTCCTTTTCCTTCTAAAGATACCTTTGAATGCAGCAGGCGGAATTTATCTTTTGGCACGCTTTTCAATATATAGATTGTCTTCTTTCCACTGTGCTGAATAGAAAACCTCAAGTCAGAGACTAGATTTCATCTGTAGAAATTACATTCCTCTTTCATTTGTAAGTTAATTGAAAATTCAAAGGAAGTTTTTTCTCTAAGCACTGAGTTCCCTAAAGACCTTAAAAGGTAGCTCCTAGAAATTTTTCCTAGTGAATTAAATTGTGAACTGGACTATGTAACTTATCATTGCTCAAAGAGTTCAGCCTGTGTCCCTCCTGATAAGAACTGAGAGAAACTATGAATCATCAAATAGATAAATAAATAAATGACTGCAGAATTAAGCAGCCAAGTACAAGTATAAGGATTGGGATTGGTAAAAATGCAGTCCTATAATGGATTTATAAGACTACATCAGGAGCCTCCCTCTCTATATACGGAGCTTTAGATGTTACTGATGCTGTTTTCCATTATTATCTCCTATCTCTAAACTGGTTTATCTTCCTTGATGCCCTTGATTTCATGATGACAGGGAAATTGTAATTATTCTTCAACTTTTTGTTTACTCATGCTTTATAGTCAGTCAGTCAGGAAGTCCTGTCAGGTTTGCATTTAACATGTTTCTCTAGTTCACACCCACTTCCACCAGTGCATGACACACTGACTTTCAAGTTACATTACCAGTATTCTATTGAGGGGTCGGCAAGCAACTCCCTGTGTGTCTAACTGTTTTTGATAATAAAGTTCTACTGGAAAACAGCCATGTTCATTTGTTTATATATTGTCTATGGCTGCTCTGATGCTACAATGGTAGAGTTAAATAGTTGCAAAGTCTTAAATATTTACTATCTGACTCTCTACAAAAAAAAAAAAAAAATGTTTTCTGACCCCTGTTCTAGTTCATGCTTGCATCACCACTGTAACTGTAAACTGTCTTCCGATTGGCTTCCTTGCTGCTAATCACTCTAACACTAGTCAATCCGTCATTGACTCAACTCAAAATCCTTTTCTATCTCAAACCCTAGCAAATTCCTTCTAATACTTCAAAGCCCAGATTACCTATAACTATTCTTTTGCACAGGTTAAGGCACTAGAGATACAGTGGTGAGCACAATAAGTCACATTCTTGTCCTGATAGCTTTTGTTCTTTATTCTAGAAGAGATAGGCAATTAATCCAGAAATAACATAACAGTGTGATCTGTGCCGTAATAGATATGATAATTTAGACAAATAATAGCTCCATTCCATACCAATTCTGTAGCAGTGGTGAGCACAATAAGTCACATTCTTGTCCTGATAGCTTTTGTTCTTTATTCTAGAAGAAGAGATAGGCAATTAATCCAGAAATAACATAACAGTGTGATCTGTGCCATAACAGATATGATAATTTAGACAAATAATAGCTCCATTCCATACCAATTCTGTAGCCATTATAAATTTACTAACTTTTAGCTTCAATTTCCTTAGCTCTACTGTAGTTTTGAGAATTGAATAAGATCATCCATGTCAGGCATGTGAGCTTATGTCTGGCACACACTCAATCTATTTAAACAATATTTAAAGGGAAAGTACAACTCTTGGGTATATTGAGCAAGAATATTCAGGTTAGTCTTGAGTGTCAGGGAATGACTGGTATCACTAATATTTACATTGAAATCTAAGACTGGGGGAGCAGTAAAAAAAGGAACAGTGTTCTGGGAACAGGGAATGGTACCCATAGAGATTTGGAGGAGAACATTTTCCCAACTTCCTGAATGCTAAATAATTGCTGTCATATCTGCTTTTGCCACAGCACTTTGTTTATATTTCTAATATAAATGTCATCACATTATACTATAGTTGTATTTTTGAGGGTATAAGCTATGCTTACATTTTCATCATTACATTCCTAGCACTTATGAGAGGCCTGAAAAATTTCTCAAGTTCTCAACAGAGATTATTTCATGGCAGGCAGCATAGTTGAGTCAAACAACATGATCTTTTGAATCGAAAAGCCCTAGGCTCAATATCAGCTCTGTCATTAAAGAGGTGAATGACCTAAGACACATTAAATTACTTCTATGACCCATGGGTGACCTAGCTCTTAAATGTTGAACGAAATACCTGCCACATAGACTTGTTGTGTCTGCACATAGCAGGTATTATCGATAGTGAAGTTTTTATATATTCAGACCTAGGATATTAGCACAAATCTTTTAGAAATAAATGAAGTGAACGGCTGAGAGACACCAGCTGACTTCATAAACATTTAGTCCAGGCAAACCCAGAAAAATATTCATATTTTCATGCCTACTTTATTTTTTCATTTCACCCAAAGAATATTTATTGAGTGTCTGCTCTGTGGTGGGTACTGGGCAAGGTGCCAGGAAATTCGTATTGAATATGACATGTCCAGCCTCTGTCCTCTTGAAGCATACAGTCCAACACAATGCAATTGTTAACTATACCATGTGTTTTGTCCTAGACTATTTCTTTTTAGAGAGAATGTGTGTTAGTAAGTAGTCTATGTAGGTCCCTTAGATAAAAGTAAGTGAACTCTTTCTAAGTGTCTTTTACTGAGGAAGTACTGGGTGGAGCCAGAAGTGGTACATTTCATTAAACTGGGCCAAGAGTGGGCATTTGTCTTGTTTATGTTTTTCCTGCTTGTATGCCTGGGAAGTGGCCCATCTCATATAGTAATTACTAACTCTGGCATCATTGCCACCAAGTAACCCTATGACCTTACTGAAGACACCTTCTGTTCTCACACATAGGTTTCTATTTCTCTTCACCACCTCCTCATCACTATTCTCTACATCTGATCATCTAATAATCCACTAAATAATAAACAGTTATCATTTGGTTAACATACGTTCTCTAAAAAAGGTCATGACCAAAGAAAATAGTATGTTATAAATTAGATAAGAATGACAACAGCTGCTCTTGACCTTCTTTGTCCCATGACACAGGCATTTTATATTACTTCTAGTCCACACAAAAAATATCGCAGTTTAAAAATTATTAAATAATTATCAAATTCATTTTTGTAAATGGAAAACTAAGACTCCAAGAGGTTATCTGGCCAAGCTCATTCCCTCGGTAAAGGCTACACTGGGATGCTAGTGTAGACACATCTGAGCTCAAAGCTCCTGCAAATTCATTTTTGTAAATGGAAAACTAAGACTCCAAGAGGTTATCTGGCCAAGCTCATTCCCTTGGTAAAGGCTACACTGGGATGCTAGTGTAGACACATCTGAGCTCAAAGCTCCTGCATCTCCATAGTGCAGTACCTCCTGTAAGAGGCAGAATAATGGCCCCCCAAAAAGTCCACATCCTAATTACCAGAACCTGTGAATATATTACCTTACATGACAAAGGGAAAGTAAGTTTTCAGATGGAATCATCCTGGGTTAACTGGATAGTGTCATGTACTCACAAAGGCCCTTAACAGCGTGATGAGGGAGGTAGAAGAGTAGGTCAGACCGATGTGACGTGAGAAGGATTCCATCCACATTCACCGGCTTTAAAGACGAAGAAAAAGGCCACAAGCCACGGAATGCAGACAGACTCTGGAAGCTGGAAAAGGCAAGAAAACAGATTCTCTCCTAGTACCTCCAAAGAGCACAATCAAACTGATACCATGACTTTAGTCCATTGTGTGGTGATTTTATGTGTTTCTCTGGAGAGCCCAGACTAATACACACCATGGCCTACAGGTAATATAAGATAATAAATTCATATGGTTTAAATCACTGAGGTAATCTGTTATGGTGGCAATAGAAAACTAATTCACCATTTCTCTAGGCACAAAATGATTTAAAAATATATTCAAATATATTATTAAAGGCTATGTTTTATCATCTTGTTGGAAAGAACTTTAGAAAATCAGAACTTAGAAAAAGATACAGTTAGTGTCTATTTGTTATAGGAGTAAGACCATGTAGAAGTAAGGAATTACAAGGGTGAATTTAAATCAAGTCTTACTAAAATGGAATGTGATTGCATATTATGGCTACAAGTTATCTTATGACTGAAAGAAAAGAAGGGTAAGGAGAAAAGAAAAAGAATGAAAAGAAAGGAAAAACCTCTACTTTATTGTTTTAATTATTGAGAAGGAAGCATCACAAAAACAAAATCAAGCAGAAAACATCTTTTATCACTCCTTTCAGTTCTGGATCTTTGTATTAAATTAATCCAGTGGAAGTTTTTCTTTCCTCTATGCCTTATCTAAGCAATCATTTCAGCTTTTTGAAAAATAAATAATACAAATAGGCTTCGTGGAGATCTTGCATTCATTCATGAAAATAATAGATAGAAGTGAATTATTTATAAAGCCAATTATTTTTACAAAGACATCGAATGACAGACAATGGTGAAGGAGGGCTTTGCTGGCAATTTAATTTAAAAAATTGTGAAGAAATTTGTGCCGGGTTTTAAAACTTAACAAGAAATCTGCAGTGGATTAATAGAAACTCTTGAAAAGATGCCCGTCTGGTTGTGACTCTGATCAAAGTAGGAAAACTACAGGCAAATTCAGTATCACAATGCTACCTGCGTGAGCTCCTAGGTGTTTTGTCATTTCCAATAGGAATTTGGTGTGTAAAATCATTCATAGTCTAGAAAGTTCAAGCACAAGCCCATATCTGTCCTGGAAAAAGATGAAGTGCTGCCAAACAAGAGGGGATAAGGTGGAAAAGAGGTGAGTTTGTGTTGACATCTTAATATTGGATCACAGCAGGCAAAGACAAAGAGATATTTCTCAGAGGGCTGGTCTTGGCCAATGTTAGCTAGGCTAACACTAATGTATAGATGGAGTCGAAGTAGCTAAGGAGTAAGTGACTACCTCCTGCTTCTTTCTCCTTTACTTCACTGCAGGAAAAGGAAGGAAAAAAGGAAGGAAGCTTTCAAAGGACTTACTTAAAAATTGCTCTCAAAATATTTATCTTATGTATATGACCATTGATAGCTTAAAAAATTCCAGATGAGAGGTTGAAGGTAGTCGAACATTTTCACGTTGAATGAGCTTATTTTCTTGCTTGTAGTGGTTCCTTTCAGATGTCTGTTTGCAAACCAATATAAAGATGTGTGATTATATCATCATTATTCTGAATTATATTCCAGGAGAAAAGCTGAATTCCAAAGACTAAGAGCTAGAAGGCCTGGCATAAAGTTGCTAAACTCTTAAAGTTTACTGATTTTCCAGAATTTCAAAGAGAAATAGTTTCTCTTCAGTTGGAACATTCTAGCTTGTCTATTCTTTGCTAGAGACAACTCTTCTGACTTTTGAAAAAATACCTAGAATTGTTTTTGTGATAACAGTTTTTTGCATTCTTCCATATCAATTGAAATTTTGATTGATTGGGTGCTGGAATTCTTTTTGTTTAATTGAAACAGTAAAGCAAGTGCAAGTAGAAAGAGAACTAACAGTACAAATGTGTACTCAGTGGAAATCTAATCTTCCACCATTCCAGACCCCTAGACCCCTCCCAATGGCAATCAATGTTGATAATTTCTTAATCAGACTTGTAGAAATAGTATACTTATACACGAGCCACGTATTCATTTCTTTTACACATTATTTTACAATGGGCAGTAATCTGCACTCTTTTCATTAACAATGCATTTCAGAGATAATATCAACACTAACAGATTTTATCTTATACTTATCAACAAAAGCAAATTATCCCATTGAATAGATGTATTGTTATTTATTTAACTAATCTCCTGTTGATGAGCTTTTACGTTATTTTCAGGATTTTACCATCACAAAAAATTCTACATTAAACATACTTGAGCAAACTTGAGCATGCCACTAACAGATTTTATCTTATACTTATCAACAAAAGCAAATTATCCCATTGAATAGATGTATCATTATTTATTTAACTAATCTCCTGTTGATGAGCTTTTACGTTATTTTCAGGATTTTGCCATCACAAAAAATTCTACATTAAACATACTTGAGCAAACTTGAGCATGTGTTTCTGCACATGTATGGCTGTGAGATACCATCCTACAAGTAGACTAGCATGACTTAAGCAAACATGGTGTTTAACCATTTGATAGAGATCTCTAAATTGTTCTTTAAGGAGAATATACGAAGTTACACTCCCACCAATGGTATGGAAAAGTCTTGTTTCACCAATGTCCATGACATGATATTATCAACCTTGTTGATCATTGCTAACCTGAGAGGACTAGAATGGAGACTCACTACTTCAATACATATTTTTTAAATTAGACATTTATCCAATAAGTGCTTCTCAACAAATAATTTTTTTCAATTCTAACAATTTTTATGGGAGATTTTTCTAGTTATCTGTTCCTAAGAATATCTACCCAAAACTTAGTAGCTTAAAACATTTTATTAGCTTTTTTTTTTTTTTTAAATGATTTCTGTGGGTTAGAAATTTGTAAAAAAACACAATGGGAACAGCTTGTTTCTGTTCCATGATAGCTGGGTCCTCAGCTGGAGACTGAAATAATAGAGGTTGGCCAGGGATTCTTTCTTTCCTTCTCTCTTCCTTCTACTTCTCCTACCATTTTTTTTTTCTCTCTCTCTCTCACCACATGGCTAGCTTGGGCTTTCATACAAGAGGGAAAAAAGCCTAGTGGTTAAGAACTTCTATTGTGCTTCACAGGCTCTATCTCTTTTGAAGACATACATTTACAAAATCCCTATAACGGTCTCAATTTCAAAATTTGTGAAACATTTTATTTATTGTATGAGGTCATAAAATAAGATTAGGTAATAAAGATAGTCCACAAGTGGAATCCTTTGTTATCCCCTGAGATTGTAATGAGTAGGAGGGACCAGTTTTTCATAGCTCCTATTGGGTCTTTTCTCTAAAACCATTAGTAATAGAGAAAGTTGTTTTCTTTGATGAAATGCAAGCCATGGTTTATTTCAAACTTGAATTAAAAATAAAGCCTTTTCAGCTGATAATTTACTTCCCCACAAATGCATTTCTTGACTTCATTGGACATGTGTTCTCATAGGGTCATAGAAAGCAGTCAAATAATTATGCAAAATACAATTGCAAACTATGTTAAGTGCTATGGAATTTACAACANTATTTTTTTTTTTTAATCAGAGGAAATCTAATCTTCCATTTTTCTATACCCCTAGACCCCTCCCAATGGCAATCAATGTTGATAATTTCTTAATCAGACTTGTAGAAATAGTATACTTATACACGAGCCACGTATTCATTTCTTTTACACATTATTTTACAATGGGCAGTAATCTGCACTCTTTTCATTAACAATGCATTTCAGAGATAATATCAACACTAACAGATTTTATCTTATACTTATCAACAAAAGCAAATTATCCCATTGAATAGATGTATTGTTATTTATTTAACTAATCTCCTGTTGATGAGCTTTTACGTTATTTTCAGGATTTTACCATCACAAAAAATTCTACATTAAACATACTTGAGCAAACTTGAGCATGCGTTTCTGCACATGTATGGCTGTGAGATACCATCCTACAAGTAGACTAGCATGACTTAAGCAAACATGGTGTTTAACCATTTGATAGAGATCTCTAAATTGTTCTTTAAGGAGAATATACGAAGTTACACTCCCACCAATGGTATGGAAAAGTCTTGTTTCACCAATGTCCATGACATGATATTATCAACCTTGTTGATCATTGCTAACCTGAGAGGACTAGAATGGAGACTCACTACTTCAATACATATTTTTTAAATTAGACATTTATCCAATAAGTGCTTCTCAACAAATAATTTTTTTCAATTCTAACAATTTTTATGGGAGATTTTTCTAGTTATCTGTTCCTAAGAATATCTACCCAAAACTTAGTAGCTTAAAACATTTTATTAGCTTTTTTTTTTTTTTTAAATGATTTCTGTGGGTTAGAAATTTGTAAAAAAACACAATGGGAACAGCTTGTTTCTGTTCCATGATAGCTGGGTCCTCAGCTGGAGACTGAAATAATAGAGGTTGGCCAGGGATTCTTTCTTTCCTTCTCTCTTCCTTCTACTTCTCCTACCATTTTTTTTTTCTCTCTCTCTCTCACCACATGGCTAGCTTGGGCTTTCATACAAGAGGGAAAAAAGCCTAGTGGTTAAGAACTTCTATTGTGCTTCACAGGCTCTATCTCTTTTGAAGACATACATTTACAAAATCCCTATAACGGTCTCAATTTCAAAATTTGTGAAACATTTTATTTATTGTATGAGGTCATAAAATAAGATTAGGTAATAAAGATAGTCCACAAGTGGAATCCTTTGTTATCCCCTGAGATTGTAATGAGTAGGAGGGACCAGTTTTTCATAGCTCCTATTGGGTCTTTTCTCTAAAACCATTAGTAATAGAGAAAGTTGTTTTCTTTGATGAAATGCAAGCCATGGTTTATTTCAAACTTGAATTAAAAATAAAGCCTTTTCAGCTAATAATTTACTTCCCAACAAATGCATTTCTTGACTTCATTGGACATGTGTTCTCATAGGGTCATAGAAAGTAGTCAAATAATTATGCAAAATACAATTGCAAACTATGTTAAGTGCTATGGAATTTACAACATAAAATCCTTATCTGGTCTGTGAGACTAGGGGAAGGTTTACTTGAAGTAAAATTTGAAATGAGATCAGGAAAAAACAAGGAGGAAGAATGACGTAGGGAACAAGGCTTTACGGAGGGGTTAGGGTGGGAAGAGAGGAAAGTAATAGGCAAGTCATATATTTCAGGAAAAGGTCAGAACATTTACAAATTCCTTGAAGTGGAAGGGAACTTGATGGTTCAAGGACATGAAACAAAGCCACATAGCTACAGAACAGAGAGCTGGAATGAAGGCACAAAGCAAGGACGGATCACAGCCTTTCTTATGGGCCATATTAAGACCTTCCTTGAGTTTTTAAAATTAATTTATTTTTTATTATTATTGTTATGATATTTTACACTCAAAGATGTTGTTGCAGAGCAGTGGGAGGGGGAGAAATGGGGGTAGGGAGATGGAGTGGAGCTGGGCCAGTGGGGCTGGCCCCTGTCTGGCTCCTTTGCTGGCCTGTTTGTGGAGGATGGGGGATGTGGCTGAGGCCCTCAGGCTCCCCTGACTTTGGCTCAGGAACCTGGGGGTTTCTGGTGGTGGCTCAGTCGTTGCTGGGCTGGATGGAAACATGGAGGGTGTGTGGCTGAGGCCCTCAGGCTTCCCTCACCCCAGCTCAGGAGCCAAGGGGGCTTCCAGCTCTTTTAGTTTTTATAGGTGTTTTTTGGTGGTGTTAGACATTTATGAGATAATAACAGAACTTTGTCTCTGATCTTTGGGTTTTTGTGTTTTCTTTCAGTTCTGTGTTGGATTATTAGTGAACCTCACCACTTAAACTCTGCACTAGAACTAATTGGTTGTCCTTTGGTTACTTCTAAAATGGGGGAACTTCCTGTGGGGACCAGCGCTAGAACCCTGTAGTTGAGCTAAATTTCTGTTTTGCTGCTGATTCCCTGGGAAGGCTTTTTTTGCAGCTCAGGTTATAATGGTTGACTGTGTATGTACTTCAAGGTCTCATGAGGTTTAGTACACCTGGGTTTTGTGGAAACTCTGGTCTGGTCCTGAGCCTTTTCAGCAAACTATACCCCCTGCAGCTCTATATTCCTGACCAGTCTACATTGGCTGGGCCTATGCTGATTGGGGGGCAGATCAGCTGTCCATGCTGTGCCCCAATGTTCTCCTGGTGGGTCCATCTCCCCTATCCTCCCACACTCCAATCACTTTCCATGTCCTAGTCCTTTGCAATAACTTACCTGCCTTTGATTTGCTCCTTTTTTCAGTTGTCTATGGCCCCTCACTCATATGCCAGTCCACGGGAACCCTGTCAGTGGTCTTGCTGGTCTGGCGCCACCAAGGCCCTTCTCTCCCCTGCAGTCTGCAAGCAACTTCACACAAAGGGCACAGCTGTGGTTTTTGCCAGCTCTTGCTCAGTGTGCTCATGAGGGCAAGCCTTGAAATGGTCGGGCTTGAAATGATGGGAGTGTTCCCTTCTTTCTCTCATTGTGGCTTCTCCCACCTTCAGGAACTCTTAGGTCTCTCCACCTCTCCCCTGAGCTCTAGCAGTCCCAGCTTGGCAGTCTTTGCTTTTTAAATTGTCGTAAATGGTCAATTGTGGGAGAGAGTGACGCTGAGGACTGTCTGTTCCACTATCTTGATTCTCTCTCCCTCTCAAGACCTTGAGTTTTTAATCTTAAAATCAGGTGGCAACAATTAACTAGCAATTGCCTCCCAACTCCAAGTTTATTGCTATGCCCACTCCCAGCCCTTCAGACTCGGTCCAGGCTCTAGGGTTCCGGGACAATGTCTCCCTCTCCCTTGTCTAGTCTCCTGCTTTATTTGCAGAAAGAAATCAGTCAAGGGTTTTAGATGCTGGAAGGTTTCCCTTTCAAATGGCTACTATATTAGGAGTTAGTGGAAGAAAGAGAAACAATTCTATGGTTTTCTAGAAGGAAGGGATTTAATGTAAGAAATTATGCGCTTAGGAAAACGATTGGAAGAGCTATGGAGGACAATAGTCAGGGGTTCTCTGCCTGGACTGTTGATTTCAAGATCCAACTCCTGTAGCTGCAAACCAGATACCAGGACTCTGCTGCTGCTACAGCCATAGTCACAACTACCTCACAGTCATGGAGCTGATGTCTAGACACTGGAGCATGGAATCCAGCCACCTCAAACATTGATACCTGTTAAGACTTTTGGAAAATGGCCCCCACATCTTTTCCAACTCTCAAATCTTGAATGAATACATCTTGTTGACAGAAATCCAATTGTATACATAACCCTATTTGCAAGAGAGCCAGGGTTAAGTTGTCTTCCAGCTTGTAATTGTTGCAATAAATAAAATGCAGCAGGGACTGATGCTGAGAGCCAATAGATAACATCAACTATATAAACACAACCTCCCTTTCCCAAGAGAAACATTGACAAATAAGCCAGGAATGAGAAATAAAGGAGGAACTATAGCACACAGTGGTCTCCAGTAGTAACTGATGGCTGTGAGCTGAGGAGATAAAAGTTCAAAATGCCTGACACTGTATTGGCCATTATATGTACTTTTTGGATGGGTGTCCCCAACAGATAGCACCTTGTTTCCCTTATTTGTTTGCAAAGAAGCTGAAAAATATTATAAGGCATAGATATGGAGGTCAAAATGTTTTATTCACAGTTCACTAAAAGGTGAACTTTTATGTGTAGGATTGTTTTACAAGTGTGTTATGAATGACAGTTCTTTCACTTATACCCAGAGCTTTGATTCTTGTCTCAGTATGTATAATTATTATCTTTAAAGTAATATATCTAATTTCCTTACGTGGTATTAAGAAATAGTTCAATTGCCTGCAACTGAATGTATCATACTGGAGAAAACATGGTAATTAGCATTAGAAAGCATATGTTCTAGTTCATGTCGCTTCCTTGGAAAAATCACAACCTCTTGGTATCTCAGTTTCCTCATATGTAAAGTTAGGATTTTGGGATTAAAACCTTCCCAAGTGCCTTCTGCTCTAAAATTCTACTTTATTGTTTTGTAATTTTATAAATTGACTAACTTGAGTTAGATGCCGGCAAAACCATACTGACAACATTCTTCCGTTTAGTTTGAAGTCTGGAAATTGCTTAGACACTTTGAACTGTTCTTCTCTTGTTGCTTTAAAGAAAACAAGCCTTAATGTGGCTGCTTTTCTCTCCACATCTCACTACACAGATTTCTTTTTATCCCTGGGGTAAAAAGCAATCAGTACAATGTACCTATTTTTTAAAGAAGAAAGTTTGCTGTCATGGAAACATCGCTTTAAATCACCCTGCATGACCTTTCTTAGTGAGCACAATGTCTAGCAATTCGGCATCTATAGCATGGTCCCTTTAAAACCTGTCACTGGCAGTTTGCAAATACCCTGGGAGCAGTTGAGGGCCATGTCCTCATTCAAGACAATGTAACCATTTTGACCTACAGGGGCTTCCTTCCACATCCATCCATTTGACTGTCTCTAAAGCCTCTTGCGCTGCCATCAAACAAGAGAACTGTTCTCTGCAATGTGAGCCTTCTTATTTGAAAAACCAATTTCATAAACGATAAAATTCCTCATTTTTAAGTTCTCACCAATTGCAATCGCTTGAGATGGAGCTGGGTTTTCATTCATGGGTTGCTTTTTGAAATACAAAGAACAAAAGCCCACCAGGATTTGCTGGAGGTACCGGCTGTGGCTCTGCTACAAGGACTCGTATAGTACTGTCTTGTTCCATAAAAGAGAGTGGAAAATTTGAATTTGTATTGGCCATTTTTCCTTTTCAGCTGCAGAGTTATTCTGTTCTTTTTTTTTTTCCCCTAACTAATGCAAAGATATTTTACTTATGCTGATGCTTTTCCTATCCTCATTTGGTCATTAGAGCAATTCATTGAATACTATCTTTCTAGAAAAATCTTGGTCTTTCTAGAATTAATGTGCTGAATCATAAGGTGTCCCATAAATCCACTAAACAAAAACATCAAGACTCCTGACTATATCAGGCTTACCCTGTAAGAGGTAGATATGGGTCCAGATGGCCACCAATACTCTTACATCCCTTGAAAGAAAGCAACTGAATATCTTATTTATCTGCTTGGTATAGAATTATTGACATGAAGAAGCATGGTAGGATTCAGAGATAAGCTTAGAAGAATTAAAGAAAAGGTATGACAGTTCAGGGGAATTATACATTATAGGATAGAATAGTAATCAGAGGCCATAGTGACCAAGAGAGTTTCCTGCAAAAAGATATGAAAGGAGGAATGCTGTCCCTCCTTGATTCTCCTTCTCCCTCATCCTAATGCAATCCATATTTGACTCAGCAGTTTTATCATTAGCCATGATTAATTCTCCTTCTCAGATGTCTGAGGTTTTATGGCATTAATAATCCTACTTGTTATGAATTGCATATCTGTGTCCCTCTAGAATTCATATGTTGAAATCCTAATGCCCAATGTGATGGTATTTGAAGGTAGGGCTTTTGAGAGGTAATTAGGTCATGAGGAGGTAACCCTCATGAATGAGATTAGTGCCCTTATAAGAAAACAGCAGAGAGCTACTTCATTCTCTTTCTGCCATGTGAAGATCCAAGAAGTCAGTTGTCTGCAACCTGGAAAAGGGCCCTCACTAGAATCTGACTATACTGGTCCTATGATCTCTGACTTCCAGCCTCCAAAACTGTGAAAAATAAATTTCTGTTGTTGATTAGCCATATATGTTACGGTATTTTATTATAGCATCCCAAGCTGACTAAGACATTACTTTTTAAAAAAAGGTTCAAAAGTAACTTACTAGAACGGCAAAGGAGAACGTGAAGGAGTCATCCAGACTGATGGCTACTGAAAATATTCCCTGAAGGCTGTTCTTTCATTGAGCCCACACTCTATGCCATGCAATGTACTATAAGCTGGGATACAAGGATAAAAGCCTGTGACCTCGAGAAGCTTACACTTTAATGGACAAGTGACCAGTCTTCTTCATTGAGTTAGACAAGTGCTCCATTGGAGAGGAAGATGGCAGGTGTTTGGGAACAAGAAATAGTTGGCTTAAAGAGTAAATAATAGATGACATTTGTGCTGAATATTCAAAGGAGGTATGGTGGCTTACCAAGAGATTGAAAGGATAACAAAGGAAATATGTGATGGAAGTAGGGATAGAGAATTCTGCTCATGAGGACGACATATGCAAAACTATGGAGAAACACATCCTCAGAAAACTGTGAATGGTTTGGCATAGTTGGGTGCCCAGTTGAAGAGATAGTTCAAGAGTTATAGGGTGAGTTACAGAATTAAATCTGTACATACCAGGACAGTGGAATTTTCCCTCATTGCTTCACTAGCTATACTAGTTCTTTTCTAATTGAGGGCTTTCCCTTTCTCCTTCCACTTATGATCCTTCTCAAATCATTGATAGAGTCATTAAGGTCTTAGAACTCTTCATGTCAAACTTTTATTTCCAAGTAGATATTCAAAACCTTTGTTTACTAAAGTAGATGCAGAGATGACAGGTGCTATTTAGGGAAAGACAATGAATGTCATTGTGACAGGCTATGAGGAGAAAGGCCCAGGGTGAGAGTAGGAGGTATTGAGAAAGACTGGTTCAGACGTAGTCAGAAATGACTCTTCATGGAGAAAATGGAGGTGTGCTGGAGCTGCCTAAGATGAGTACAGGAACTAATAGGAAAACAAATTGAGATCTCCCCTTAATGGAATGGCAATATTCTGCTTCTAGAGCTGTAAGGACAGAATGGGAAAAATATGTGAGGATTGCAAGTCAATGGATTTGTGGAATAAATGTCCTCATGCCTTCACGGAAGAAAGGACAGGGAGAAAAGGGGAAGGATTATAAACAGAGTAATGGATATGGCTTAGGAAACGTTGAGGCTCAGGTTGGGGTAAGACTCAAAGTTGGTTCAATGCTAAAGATGGGATGAGGGATTGAGATAATAATCAGGGATGTCTATTGCACTAATATCTTAGTAATAATGCAGCTATTGTGATTCTGTGGCAAAATTACTGCTTCCGAACACTGCATCTGAATGTTCTTCTTTGAGCTGAGAAATACCAGTGCTGAGGCAAGGAGAAGGTATTGGGATCAGAGAGGATTTTCTGCCCAGAATCAAAACGTAGTAACCAGTGCTGAGGCAAGGAGAAGGTATTGGCATCAGAGAGGATTTTCTGCCCAGAATCAAAACGTAGTATTTTTTTTTTTTTTTGTAGGAAAGAGATGCATTAAGTAACTCAGAAAAGATTTTTTCACTCAGAAATCTGTCAAAAGAAATAATTTAGCATTTTTACTGGAATTCTCAATATCTAAATGCAGTCTGCATACTGGGTGTTGGTAAATGTACTCTGTAACATTTCTGTTTGTTATACTTCTTAACATAAATATATGTTCAGGGTGATTACCCAATATTTCATATATTTCAGTCATTCTTGCAAATGATGAGGTGGAATGCCATCCCCAATTTTTCTTAAAAATAATTGCACAGAGAATTTGTGAACAATTTCATTGTTCGCAAATTCTGTACAATTTTAGTTCCATTTTGAGCAAGCATACCATACTGATATAGTTGTGAGGAGACGTGCATTTTGTATAAGCAGGAAATCATGCAATAAGAGTTGCAGAAAATTTATGTTTTAGTCTTAAGAGATTTATCAGAGTTCTAGGGTGAGGGGGCAGTAATGGGAATTCTGAAGAGGAGTTAGCACAGTGGGTTGCAAGAGGGAAGCGTGGGGACAGAGTTCTGGGCAGAACTGCTGATAATCCAGCAAGGCAAGAGAATGTCTGAAGTTAGGGAAAAGAAGCTGGTCAGAAATATGAAAGCATCTGACATGGTTGTAACCCAAAGATAGTAAAAGCGAAGCCACAAACCAACAGTCATTGTAGAAAAGAGCAGAACAAGAGGCAAGATGAGCTCACATGCATTCCTGAAAATGTGCTATTTTGCTTCTAGCTTGATTTTAATGCCTTTGAGGGAAAATGAGATGCAGCACAGAGCTTTGTACCCAAAACTTTTCACTCCTTTATGCAGCCTTCTAGAAGAGTCCATTCAACTGTATCCTCACCAAAGAGAACCAGCCTCAGGCTGGCTGTTTCTCTCCCACCTATCACCATGGATAACAGGGAGGCAAGGCAAAAAAATCTCTTAGTTATAAGGCTATGGACAACCAGCCAAATGGGCAAGGTGGCCTATGTTGTGGGGTGGGAATAGAGAGAATGGACACCTCCTCTGATTCTTACTGCAACCTGTCAATGACAGATGAGCACAGATGAGCCAAGTACTTCCATTTAAAATTTCACAGAGAACATAATGTGCAGCAATTCACATTTTATCTATTTTTGAAATGTTATCCCATCACATATTTATAAGGAGGAAAAATATTTTAAATGTAGTAAACAGTAAAAGTGTGACAGGCTCTCGAAGATGTTAACCAGGCTCATTTGGAAATAGCTCTTAAACATTAACAATGAAAATGCCTGGCTCTAAAGTGCTTCATCACCTGAAGATTTTAAGCTCGGCATCTCTAGTGACACTTTACTTTGATTAGGGCTCCTGCCTATAGATTTGCTCAATGTTCTGCTTGCCTGGTGGAACCTCCTAAATTCTCATTTGCAACTGTCACTTTTCAGGGACTTGCAAACCGTCAGATCATTAAAGTGGCATGCCATGTGACTCACATGATTTGACAGACAATCGCTTACTAAAAATATCTGTCCTGATCAGTGCTGAAGTTCTAAAAGGATATTTTCAGCTTCTTGTTCTCTCTCCCTCTCAGTGATGACACTGTACCTGGTGAGTTAAAAGCAGCTGAAGAAGTAGCTTTATTCAAGGCCCCAGGGTATTGCAGTATACAGCCTGCCAATGGAGATTTGAGTCAGAAGCAGCAGCTCATGTAGTCCTGTGAAGGTCTAATCCCTGTTGATCCCTGTAGCCCATGGACTCGTCATTGCACTCTCCTGTGCTTCTCAGACGGCCGTAACTCTTCTCTCCAAATGGCTGTTAATTAGAACTGCTGTCTCTATTGCTTGGTTGGATGGGTTTTATATGACTTTGTTTGAGGCCATTATAATCTCTCCTGGTTCATGCTCAATTGGTGTGTCAGAGACTAGGGCCTTGTGTGATTTCTCAAATTGACAAATAGTGATGGTTAGGGGCTGGGAAGGCAAGATACGTTGTGAGAAATAGGTCTTAAGATGTCATCACAAGGCTAATCTATAGTCTCCTCAACTCTATTGCCTATGTCCTGGGTTTTTTTAACAGGGCAGCAAAGAATAAGCTAGAACTTGGCTTTATAAGCTGCCTTCTTTTGTGAATTCTATTTACATGGTCTACATACTCTGGGTTTTGGAATTTCAGCTGAAATTGTCATTGGGATTTACCTATTCCAGTGTCTATCTTTAACTATTCCTGAACGGCTTCCTTCAGAAACATTCTTTCAGCTGAAATTGTCATTGGGATTTACCTATTCCAGTGTCTATCTTTAACTATTCCTGAATGGCTTCCTTCAGAAACATTCTTGGGGGCCGGCCCGGTGGCGCACTGCGCTAGTGCGCTGCTTGGGAAGTGCGGTGGTGCTCCCGCCGAGGGTTCGGATCCCACATACAGACCGGTTCCCGCTCACTGGCTGAGCGAGGTGCGGGCGCAGCACCGAGGGTTGCAATCCCGTTGCCGGTCCCAGTCCGGTACGGGCGCGACACTGAGGGTTGCGATCCGTTGCCGGACACGAAAAAAGACAAAAAAAAAAAAAGAAACATTCTTGAATTTCTGTTGAAAAATACCTATTTTCAAACTGAGTACCACCTCAAAGACTCCCCACTTGAATAAAAATAAGTTTTTATTTCTCCCTATGTCATATTTTCAAAGATTCTTCCTTTTCTCCAAATCTAGAAGAATTGCTGTGCACCAGTAATTTCTGTATACCTTCCATTCTCATTTTCCTTTTTTTAATGGAAGTGTCTATAGCTACTATCGTATGCCTGTCCCATTATTGTATGTTGAGTGTATGAAAGACAGATAATTTGTCTTTCTAGTTTTGCAAATGAATGCATGAAGAGGAACTATACCCAAGGAATCTCATCAATACTCAAATTTCCCAGCCCAAATGTCCATCATCGGATGAGTGGATACGGAAAATGTGGTATATCTACACAAT